>NC_056737.1:1108001329-1108021329 GCF_019279795.1 Protopterus annectens | reverse complement strand
GACAGCACCCAACTTAGTCATCTGCAAACTGGTCAGCCACAAGCCCTTTGTCTTTGCCTGAACCTCTGAGAAGTAGATGCCAAACAGTAGGGGTCCCAGGACAGATACCTGGGGAACACCATTAGTGACAGGTCTGCTGTCGGAGGTGGTAGCACCTATTTTGACCTTATGGGTCCTATCTGTGAGCCAGTTGGCCACCCATCTGATGAGATGGGGGTTAACACCAAGTTGTGTTAGCTTTTCAATGATGCTCCAGTGGAGGATTATGTCAGAGGCCTTGGCCAGGTCAAGGTAAGCTGTATGTACTGACTTTCCCTCATCCAGGGCCTTGATGACAGTCTCAAAGAAGTCAACTAGGTTCAGTAGGCAAGATCTGGCCCTGACTAATCCGAATTGGGTGGGGTCAAGTGCTTGGCAATTGCCTGTGTCCTTGTTTATGAGAACCTTAATAATAAGCTCCATGGCTTTACAGATCAGCAACCATAATTTATATGAATGAAGGAAGTTATGTTCTGTCTGATTGGATGTTTAAAAGAAATGGGTATGACACTGAGTAAAGATAAAAGTAGGGGGTTGGGTGCGGTAGTGAAAATAGGTACTTTTCAGTGAATGAAGTGCTGGTGTTAAGAATAAAATTTGGAGATTATGTAAATTAGGATGCAATGGGAAGAAATGATCAAAGAAATGTATGATCTGATGTTGCCCTATCTCTCCTTCATTCTTAGCAGGTTGGGTTCAGATCCAAACAACGGATCCGACTTGTCCTAATACAAAAGCTCGAGGGCTAAAACCCTATCCCATCATGCACTAGGAGAGCTCCCCAGATCTCGTTTGTCACTAAACAAGATTGGGTGCTCTTCCTACTGGCTCTGGCTAAGTAGACTTTTTCTACATATTTTGACAAAAATTGTTAGAAATATTTAACTGTGTTTATTTGCTTTGATAATTACTAAAGTATATTGTGTGTTTTCATTTATTTCTTCCTGAGTTCTCACTGCTGTTGGCCATCGTTTTCCCACAAGGCTTTTTTTCCCCTATCCTGGCTTAAAACTTAATTACTAAAAGCCGGTTTTTAGTTAGAGGGGTTTGCTTTCTAGTCTCTTCCTTTAACTCCTCAAGGCTAGTTCAGTTAAATTAGAGAGCTGCCTCAGCCCGTTTAACTTAGAGGGCTTTTTCTGTTGTTGGACCTCGTCTAAGTGTTTTCTTGCTGTTATCTTGTTATTGTTAAAGAAAAAAAATTTAAGTATATATTTACATATTGTATAGTTGTTAGCTGTTTTCCTTTATTGTTGCTGACTGTTTTCAAAGAATTCTATGGAAGCTAAACCTACTGTTTTAAAAAATAATGCGTTAAATATGGTCAAAAAAATGTCTATTATTGACAGGCATACCATTTGCTTGTACTGTCTTGGAGCAATTCACCTCTAAAAGTCCTGTGCCATCTGTCACTCTTTTAACCACAGGGTGTTGTTAGAGAGAAAATACAAATTGATATTGAGGCCTATTAAAAGCTCCCTTTGCTGAAGCAATCGAAGGAGGTCAGGGTTCTTCAAAATTGGGCCCTCCCCCTTCTTCAAATTCGGACAAATTGGGGAAAAGGTCCTCATCTTCAAGTGCTCAGTCGGAGCCATCTAAAAAACTGCCCAAAAGTGTCAACTCTGGACCCGAACGCTGTCTGGTCCAAGAAGCCTACTACCTCGGCTCCTTCAATTTTGGTGCCAGTGGAATTGCATGTGTGGAGACTGTCCCCTGAATTGGAACCAGTATCTCCCACTCTAATGTCTCCATTGTACAGTCCTCCAGATCTCTTGCCCCCTTGACTCGATCTTCCAAGAACCTGTCTGATGCCGATGTGGATTGTGTGGTGCAGAGGCTGTTAAGGACACCGGCACTCGCCAGACTGTTGTCGGATCCAACCCAGAGGGCTTCAGAACCGACAAAGCCAACCCTTTCAGTATTGATTCCTCTTCCTCTGATCCAGTCTCGGAGCTAGAATGTCCAGAACTGATTATAGTGGAACCATCAGAACAGAGACCTATCTCAGGATCTTCAGATCTGAACATCACTCCAACATCTTTGGCTCATCTGATCTCGAGGAGTCTAGGAGCCAACGCTCTCCAGTCAGGTCCGGAGAGGGGAGTCTGATTAGACAGTTGTCTGATCCGAACTTGCCTCTCGGGGCGTGGGCTCAGGTAAGCTCTGCTCCTACCTCAGCCTCTGAGCTGACCCCCTTGGTTCCAGGGATTCCCTCTGGTTCTTCAGAGCTGCAAGTTTCCTCAGATCAGGGACGTGGGGGGGGTTTGAGGTAATGAGGAGAGTGCAGTCTCCACAGACAGGTCTTCTTCTGTCTCAGTACCACTGCATCTACAAGGACATGGAGATCATAGACCTCAGGATGCCCCATTGGGTGACCCCCTGTCTTACGAAACCTCTCCAGTATACCCCTCTGAGGAGGTCTCTCAGAAGAGGTTATGTAAGAGGAAGCATTTAGACCCCCCCCCCAGAGGAGTCCATCACATCGGGTACAGACCTTGATGATTCTAAAGGGTCCCCACGGTCACCTTCTGAGGATGTCTCCTTCGTGGACATCATAGAAGCACTAAAACAGAAAGGTGGCTGGAAGTCCATCAACCCTTTGGAGGAGGAGTCTGTATACCTGAAGGCCTTTGGTTCTCGCCCTTCCTCCGCTTGGGTGTCTCCACCTTTTGACGGACTAATGCACCTAGTTTCTCGAAAGGCATGGGAGTCTCCAGATTCAGTGGAACCTGTTCCTCTGAGGCCAAATAAGTTTATCACCTCTCCAGCAGATGAAAGTTTTCTAACCAAAGAAATCCCAGTAGATGCTATGGTGGTTGTGCCAGCTATCAAGAAGGAACTCTGAGAGACATCATCTTCTTTATATCCACCGAACAAGGAGACTCGTACAATGTACATATATGGAAAGTGCACCTTTTCGTCAGCGACTTTTGCGCTTAGATCATGGAATTATCTAACACATTTTACTAGACTTCAGAGGGATGTCCTGAAGTTACTTGGAGATGCCCTCCAAGGTTCAGTAGCTGAAGGGGTATCCTATCAGCTCTCCACCTTAAATTCAGTGGTCATCTCCTCCATGAGACTCATTTCTTATGCAGCGGATGGAGCAAGCAGAGCAGCAGTTTCAGGAATTGCCCTAAGGAGACATTCCTGGATGCGCTTGTGTGACTTTGCAGAGGCCTTTAAATCTTTTGTTAACGCCCCTTTCAATGGCTCATCTTTGTTCAGGCCAAAAGTCAAAGACACACTAACCAGGTGTGAACAGGAAGGAAAGATTCTGCTGTAGGAGTCCATTTTCCCCTACCTACCAGACCTTATCCAAAGGGTCAAAAAGGAGGAAAAATGTGGTTTTGAAAATCCCACAGAGCTTTCCAGGACATTTGTGGTGATTCTTCCCCCAGGGGCAGAGGGAGAAGTAGCAATGGGAGACGCTGACCACATGGCAGAGGGGGTCCACAAAATCAGGGCAACCGGGAATCTCTCCTTGGTAAGCCCTTTCTGCGCTCCTTAAGGGAGGCCCACCTGTCCATCTCTGGAGGCAGTCGGGGGCCACTTATCTTTGTACCCAGAAGCCTGGGTAACAATAACAAAAGACAAGTGAGTACAAAGCATCTTATCCAGAGGTTACTCCATACCCTATTCCTTCCCCATCCTAAATGTAAAAAACATCCTGGACATTCCACCCAGTCAGGGGGAACAGGCAACTCTAGAAATACAAAAGTTGCTAGACAAAAGAGCCATCCAAACAGTCCCCACAGACCAAATAGGATCCGGAACTTACTCAAGATTCTTTTTAGTTCCAAAGAAAACCTGGGACTTGGAGACCTATCCTGGATCTCAGCAAATTAAACAAATCAGTAAGAAAGTCAAAGTTCCGGATGGTAACACTGCAGTCTGTACTCCCATTTCTGGGGCAAGACTATTGGATGTGCTCCTTAAACCTACAGGATGCATCAACATCAGCCCCCCTTTTCCCATTTTTCTACATGGGGTCGGGGTATTGTGTTAACTGTCGCCAACTCTCTTGTTTCAGTTCCACACTCTGCCTTCTTCAACACTCATGCCTGACTGTCACAGATCTTCTTTCACACAATCCATCCACCTCCTTGCTGGATGTCCTTGCTTCCTCTTGCCTTCGTCCTGTCTGTCTCAAATCTTCCTCACCATATTGATGTTAAGTTGTCTCTCTCGCCTTCATTCTTGCTGGTTGGGTTCGGAGCCGATCTTCAGTTCCGACTCGGCCATTTTCTAAAGCTCAAGAGCTACTTACTGGCTCGAGGCCTCCCTATAACCCACAATGCCTGGCGCTAGATCTCCAGATCTCGTTTGCCGCTTCAGCTACGAGGTTGCACTTTACTGGCTCAGGTCGTATTCTTCTTTTTGTAATATTAGCAGTTAAAATTTTAGTGTATATTTCAAGCCTTTTTTTGTTTAAGTAGAGTAGTACTGTTAGATTAGTCTTAGTATTCCTGTGTTTCTGCCCTTTAGGAAACTTGTTTTACTTAGAGAGTTTCTCCCCCCCCTTTCTCCCTTAGTAGGCCGTTTAAATTAGAGGCTATCCCCTTCCCTTTTTAATCCCTTTTCCAGTAGGAAGTAGTGTTTAGCCTTTGTAGTTTTGTTAATTTTTTGTGTGAAGGTGTGGGACTAGTGTGTGTGTGTGACTGTGTGTGTTTTGCACTAGTCTAACATTCCTCTATTGGTATCCCTTTTTCTTTGCCATATCAAAGGATACCAAGGTATCAGGGTTCAAGAAGTGTGACCCGTGCTGTCAGAAAATGTCTGACAGACGGTAACACTTCTTGCGTTTATTGTTTGGGAGCCCTACACCTGCAGGACTCTTGCTCGGTATGTCATGCCTTTAGTCCGAGAGTCCTGCAGGAGCATAGGAACAAGCTCAAAACCCGAGGGGTCTCCGGTGAAGTCTCAGCCAGTGAAAACCCCTAAGCCTACCAAGCCGTCGGCTCCCAGTACGGAGCCGTCGCCAGGTGGAGCGTCTGCTTCCAGTTCAGTTCCGGCCGGAACCGAAGTATCAAAATCTCACTCGGCTCCAACTTTGGTGTCGGAGCCGTCAGGGAGCCGTAAGAGATCTAGGTGGCCATCCCTAGAGTCGATTTGCTCGGCTCCAGGGACACCTTTGCTACAGTCTGAGCGGAGCCATCGGTCCCACTCTTCTCGGTTCTCGGGGCTATCCGATCATGACTTGGAGAGAGTGGTTAGTAGACTCCTCAAATCGCAGGCCCTGGCTAAAATGTTAGCTAGCCCTCCTCATCAGGCTGTGGCTATTCCTGTTTCTGAAGTAGTTCCTCCTCCGACTCCGACTCCTGTTAGTTCCGAGCCGGAGCTTGTTGGGGCTCAGATCTTGGAAACGGCGCGATGCTTCCCCTTTCAGCTCCGTCGTCTGCTCCGATTTCTTCAATGGTTCCGTCCTTGGAGGGATCTGGGCGCCGGGACTTCCTCGTCGGCTCCGGGGGGGGGGGGGCGAGTGGCATCAGACCCTTGTCCGACCCCGTTCTCCATCTCGGAGCCTCGGAACAGGTAAGCTCGGCTCCTACATCGGCCTCGGAGCCATCTCTTTCGGTGCCGGAGAGGATTCCTGTCTCTTCGGAGCGGGGGCCCTTTTCTCTTCTGGACAGGGGCGCCTTCAAGGTCATGAGGAGCGTGCTAACTTCTGAGTCTGCACCTCGATCAGTTCCTTCAGCTCCTCCCCCCAGGGTGCCTGCTTCAATCTCTGCCCCTCCTCCAGACCCCAAGCGAGGGGATCAAATGCTCCAGGTCACCCTACTGGGTGTATCTTCCTCTTCCGAGGCCCCTCCTGAGATTTCAGAGGAGCCCCCTCGAAAGAGAAAATGTAAGAGGAAATATGTTGACTCCCCTGAGTCTGTCACGTCAGATACTGACTTGGAGGATTCGGAAGGGTCCCCAAGATCCCCTCTGAGGTTGTCTCTTTCTCAGACATCCTTGAGATCCTTAAGCAGAGGGGGAACTGGACAGCCCTTAACCCTTCTGAGGATGAGTCGGTATACTTGGATGCATTTGGTTGTCACCCCTCCACCTCCTGGGTGTCTCCGCCTTTCGATCCATTGATGGAAGTGGTGGCTCGGAAGGCGTGGTCAGCCCCGGACACACTGGAACCAACCCCCCGCAGGCCCACTAAGTTTATTACGGCCCCTCAAGATAAACAGTTTTTGACAAAGGGTACGCCGTTGATGCCATGGTGGTAGCAGCTGCCACAAAAAAGGAGTTGGCTGACACTTCTGTACCTGTCCATCCCCCTAATAAAGAGTCTAGGACGATGGACAGATACGGGAAGTGGATGTTTTCCTCAGCGACCTTCTCCATGCGGTCGCTGAATTACTTGTGCCACTTCACCCGTCTTCAGAGGGATCTCCTCAAGGAACTAGGAGATACCCTGCAAGATCCATCAGCTGCGGGGGCTCAAGACAAGATTAACTCCCAGCTGGTGACTCTTAATTCAATCGTCAACTCCTCCATGCGGCTCATTTCATATGTGGCTGATGGGGCGAGTAGGGCCACAGGCACAGGCGTGGCTTTGAGAAGACATGCCTGGATGCGGTTATGTAACTTCGCTGATCCCTTCAAGGCGTCCTTCACCAACACCCCTTTTGATGGTTCGGCTCTGTTTGGACCTCAGGTGAAAGATACCCTTACAAGGTGTGAGCAGGAAGGCAAGACTCTCTCTGCCGTGCGAGTCCATTTTTCCACTCCCTCTAGACCATACCCTAAAGGTCAGAAGAGTGGAAAGATGTGGCTCCGGAAACCCCAGGGAGCCGTGCCTGATGCACGTGGCGAGTTTCCCTCCAGAGGCAGAGTTGGGAACAACAATAGACGCCGCCCGCGGGGCAGAGGGGGTCCGCAGAATCAGGGCAGCAGAGAATCCTTCTCTGACAAGCCCTTCCAGCACCCCTGAGGGGCTGCCCGGCTGTCCACCTTCGGAGGCAGTCGGGGGAAGGTTGTCTCTGTACCCAGAAGCCTGGCGTCTCATCACTCGAGACAGATGGGTACGGTCTATGATATCCGGAGGTTACAATATCCCTTTTGTCCACACACCCCCTTACAATCAAACAACCCCATCCCAGATGTTCCACCCAGTCTAAGGGAACAGACAGTACAAGAAATTTCAAAACTGCTAAAAAAACGGGCCATCCAACAAGTCCCAGCAGACCAGCAAGGATCCTGAATTTACTCAAAGTTCTTTTTGGTACCAAAAAAGACAGGGGACTGGAGACCCATTTTGGATCTCAGCAGACTAAACAAGTCTGTTCAAAGAACGAAGTTCCGGATGGTCACGCTTCAGTCCATTCTACCCTTTTTGGGTCCGGACAATTGGATGTGCTCCATAGATCTTCAGGATGCGTATTACCACAGCAAAATGGACAGGCATTCCAGAAGGTTTCTCCGCTTCCGGCTGGGAGCCAGTCATTACCAGTTCAGAGCCCTGCCCTTTGGTCTCACCACAGCCCCCAGGGTGTTCACCAAATGCATGGCAGTGGTTACCACTCACCTGAGACGGCAAGGATTCCAAGTGTTTCCATATCTAGATGACTGGCTCCTTACTGCTACCACCAGGCATCAATTGCTGAGAGCCAGGGATTATACATTAAACATGCTCCAACCTAGGTATCTCAATAAATTTCGAAAAGTCTGCATTGTCGCCTTGTCAGTCTTTAACCTTTATAGGCGCAAGATTAAATATGAAAGATCTGTCCGCAAGACGTCCAATAGACAGAGTGACAGACATTCGCCGACACGTACAGGTATTATTAGGATGCAGAAAGATTCTGGCCAGATTCATCCTAAAAACCTTGGGTCTCTTGGCAGCAGCGATCATATTAGTTCCCCTGGCTCACTTTCACATGAGGATTCTCCAGTGGATGCTTTTCACCCAATGGTCCTTTCAACAACTCCCCTTATCTCACAAGACATTAATCACACAGTCGTGCAAAGACCACTTAGCTTGGTGGATGGTCTCCTCATCAGTACCCCAGGGCAGACCGTTTGTCCTTCCTCCTCCAGTTGCCACGGTGACCACGGATCCCTCCCTGATTGGGGGGGGGGGGGCATTTTCAGGGCAGGACTGTTCAGGGCACCTGGCAACCCCACGAGTACCACTTGCACATAAATGTCTTGGAGATGAGGGCGGTGCTTTTAGCGTTGCAAGCTCTTCAGAACTCTCTACCCACTGGGACCATTGCAATTCAGACAGACAATATGTCTGTAGTATGGTACATCAACAAGCAGGGTGGAACCAAGTCATATCCCTTATGTCAAGAAGCACTCAGACTCTGGCAGTGGGCGATCTCCTCTCAACGATTTCTGACAGCAACGCACATCCCTGGGAAGTCCAACGTCATAGTGGACAGGCTAAGCAGAGCTATTCTCTTGCCTCACGAGTGGTGTCTCAATCGGACAGAAGCGGACAAAATCTTCCGCAAATGGGGTCAGCCTTGCTGCGACCTTTTCGCAACTCCTCTCAACAGCAAGTGCGACAATTTCTTCACTCTCTTCCTGCTTCCCGGACACTCCCCCAGAGACGCTCTAGTTCACAATTGGCCCCAGGGACTTCTGTATGCATTCCCACCCTTTCCCCTAATTCCCAAACTAATTCAGAAAGCTACCGTGCTGGGTTGCAGGATAATCCTCATTACCCCCTACTGGCCTCGACAAATTTGGTTCCCGTTCCTGCATCGTCACCTTCTAGAGCAGCCTTGGAATCTGGACCCAGTTCCGGACTTCCTGATCCATCAGTCGGGCAGGCTGCATCAATCTCTTCAGTCTCTCAACCTCACTGCTTGGTTGCTCCACTTCCAACCTTAGCCAGGCTTCCCAGTATTTCCAATTCAGTGTGTGAGATTATCCTTTCTTCGCACAAACCTACAACCAGGAAGACTTATGCTAGTAAGTGGAAATGTTTCTCTTTCTGGGCAGAGGCTAGAAATATAGATCCTTTCACAGCCCCTGTCCATATTTCTAGACTTTTTAGCAGAACTTTTTCAAGTGGGCTCCTCTTCTGCCACCATTAGAGTACAATTAGCGGCAATCTCTAATTTCCATACGGGCATTTCAGAAACCAGCATCATGTCCCATAAGCTTTGCAAAGCCTTTCTTAAAGGAACAATCTTGCTCAGGCCTCCACTGAGAGATCCCCCGCCTCCGTGGGACTTGAATTTGATCCTAGCTTCCTTGATACTGCCCCCTTTTGAACCGGCAGCTTCCTGTTCCTTGAAATTGCTTTCTTGGAAAACCCTCTTTTTGGTGGCCATTACTTCAGCAAGGAGAGTTTCTGAACTTCAAGCCCTATGTGTTCGTCCTCCTTACCTAATTTTCCATAAGGATAGGGTTTCACTCAGGACTAATCCTTCGTTCCTTCCGAAGGTCCCCTCCGAAAATAATTTGAATCAATCCATTGATCTGCGAGTTTTTTGTTCCAAATTATTCCAGCAAGGCCGAACACAAATTACACCAGTTGGACGTTCATAGGCAATTACGTTTCTATTTCATAGGACTGAACAAATAAGGAAATCAGACCAACTCTTCTTGTCGTATGCGGAGGGTAAGCAGGGTCGACCAGTGTCTAAAGTAACCTTATCCTGGTGGTTGTCCTCTATTATTACCCTTGTTTATCAGTTGAGAAATAAAGAACTCCCTGCTAAACCTAAAGGTCACTGTACTAGGGCTTTAGCTACGTCGGTAGCCTTTCAAGCAAGACTACCAATAGAAGCCATTTGTGCGGCAGTCACATGGCCACCCCTTATACCTTCATTTCACATTATAAGTTGGATGTGGCCTCTAGGAGTAGAGCTGATTTTGGTTCCACTGTGCTCAAGAGTCTGTTCCGATGAGCCACCCAGGACTAAGGTGCTAGGGACACTGTCCCAACCAGCAAGAATGAAGGCTAGAGAGACAACTTAACATTAAGAAGTTATGTACCTACCATAACATTCCATGTTAGTTGTCTTCTTCTCGCCTTCTTTCTTGCGTCCCACCCCCCAACCCCCTAGTCTAGATGGACCGAGAAGAGTTCTCCTATGAGTCTTGTCACTGGCTGAGCCTTAACCGATTTATGTCCTCTACTTTTTCTTTAGCCCTATAGCTGAAGTCTTGCTATTGGGACGGTTGTCCTCGTGTATTGTGATGGTGTTAGGTCTTCCAAATGAGATCTGGGGATCTAGCTCCAGGCATTGTGGGTTATAGGGAGGCCTCGAGTCAGTAAGTAGCTCTCGATCTTTAGAAAATGGCCGAGTCGGAGCCGAAGATCGACTCCGAACCCAACCAGCAAGAAAGAAGGCGAGAAGAAGACAACTAACATGGAACGTTTATGGTAGGTACATAACTTCTTATTTTCTACTTTTCTACACATGTGCCCATGCCACCGTAATCCGTTCTTTTTATTCTTTTCTGCAATTGGAGCTACTTTGGTTTCTGCTGTTATGTCCTCATTTCTTCGTTTGTCCCACAGTGTGCACCCTATCACTTTTCACAGGCACTTTATTTCCATCACTTCTACCTTCTTCAACTGTTCTGCCTTTACTGCCCAGGTTTCTGTACCATAGAGTAGTACTGGTCACACTGCTGTCTTGTACACCTTACTTTTCAGCTTCTTTGGCATTCTTCTGTCATAGACTACACCTGATACTCTATGCCAGTTGGCTCCAGCCCCTCTGATTCTAGCTTTGACATCTTCATTCAGACTACCCTTCTCCTCAACTACTCCTACCAGATACTTGAAGCTGTTTACCTGTTCATAGGTTCATAGGTTCATACTAGGCTATCTGCCCTAGGGCATTTATAAGCCTAGCCAGAATGTGTTTGGCTTTCACCACCCATTTTAAATTAATTTTGCTGTGCCCTTTTTCGAGGTTAGTATACTGTGCCTCTGTCTAACAGTGACACAGAAGTGATACCCGGGTTAAACCTATGATCTCCCATCCACTCATCAAGATTCCTCTTGAAGAGAGTCAATGAGGGACTCTGCCTAACCTGGACTGGGATTTTATTCCAGAGTGAAGGGAGCCTCTGGGTTATGAATCTGTCCCTCCAGCATGTCCTATTTATTTCAGTGCTGAGGTTGAAGTCTCTCGAGCGCGTAGCTCGATGGGATTTGGATTTTCTGAGGTGCAGCATGTCCATTAATTCCGGGTTGGACATGGCTTTATACGTCAGGCACAGATCGCCCCTGAACAGGCGGTATGCCACTGAGTAGAGCTAGAGTTTCTTTAACCGGGCAGCATATGGCATCTGTTTGAGCCCTTTGATCCTCTTGGTGAGGTACTTTTGGGGTCTTTCCAGTTGCTGCAGGTGTCTGGTAAGGTACATCCCAAAAGAGGCATTGTACTCCAATTATGGGCCTGATGAGGGATGAGTAAAGAGGCACGATGACCTCCCCTGATCTAGATGTGAATCCCTTCATGATTAGGTGGGCTATATAAAATGTTTTTCTAACCACTTTGGCCACGTGGTTGTCAAATGAGAGACTGCTATCAACTTGGGTCCCCAGGTCTGTAATTACTTCTTCTGTACTTAATGGATTACCACCTATGTGGTAATTTGTGAGCACTTTGTTTTTGCCAAAGGGGATGACTATACACTTTTTGGCGTTTAGCTTGAGGGCATGGCTGTGGCACCAGTTGTCTGTTTCTATGAGGCCCTTTTGGAGGATGCTTGTGTCGGCTGGAGAGTCGATTATGGTGCCCAGTTTGAAGTCATCTGCGAACTTGGTCAGCCACAGTCCTTCTGTGTTGGCCTGTACCTCCGAGAAATATATACCGAACAATAGAGGTCCCAGGACTGAGCCTTGTGGGACGCCACTTGTAACTGGTTTGGAGTCTGGCATGGCTCCAGCAATTCTAACCATGTGGGTTCTGTCCTTGAGCCAGTTTGCAACCCATCTAGTGACATAGGGGTTTATATTTAAGCTGGTGAGCTTATCTATAATGCCCGAGTGGGGTATTGTATCAAGGCTTTTGAGGTCCAGGTAGGCTGTGTGGACCACCTTCCCCTCATCAATGGCCTTGGTGACTGTTTCAAAGAAATCAACCAGGTTTAAGAGGCAGGATCTGCCCTTAACAAAGCCGAACTGGGTAGGATCCAGTGTCTGTAGGTCCCCAATATCTTTATTTATGAGGTCCATGATGATCCTTTCAATAGCTTTGCAGCCAAGCTAGTCAGGCTTATGGGGATAGTTTCCAGGATCCGTTGAGGCACCACCTTTGTGAAGAGGGACCACTGTTGCTCTACGCCACTCTTTGGGTACATATCCTGTAGTAAGGCTGAGATTGAACAGTAGTTTTATGTTTGGGTTTAGCTCTTCTTGGAGTTCATGTAGGGCGCAGCCGGGACACCGTCTGGTCCCATTGATGCTGTGTTTTTGCTTTGGAGAGGGCGGCTCTTACCTGAGCATCTGAGATGTCAGGGGGGCAGCACTCTGCTGGGATAGATATTTGCCCTTTTGGTGGAGGGGAGTTTGCGCTGAACCTGTCAGCTAGGATGTTGGCAATGTCTTTGGGTTCGGTGTATTTTTTGTCATTTTGGACTAATTCTGAGCATATCTGGGAATTCCCACCCAGGTTCCTAACATAACTAAAGAAAGCCTTGTGATTATCCTTAGTGTCCTGTGCAATTTTTCTCTCGAAGCTGGCCTTAGACGATTTTATGTTCGATTATCTTCCCTTCTATCTCTATTGCCAGCTTCTTTTGATTTCCCCAGTTTGCTGCCATTGCCGCCATCTTATCTGTGCTTAGTTTCATCCCATGTGCCTTCAGTTTTGCATTATGTTCTCCCATCCTTTGCTGAAGTTCTAGCTCAGAGTCTGCCTGTACTGCCACATCATCTGCATACAGCAGCTTTGTTGATCTGTCCCCTCCAGCCTGTTTGCTAATGTAGTCCATCACCAGTATGAACAGCAGTAGGCTCAGAGCTGAACCCTGATGTACACCCACACCCACTGAGAACCCCTCTATTAGGCCGAACACGGTCCATACTTGAGTCATTGGGTACTTGTACATATCCTGCACTAATTCTACCAATGTTTCTGGGACTTCAAACTACCGCAGTACTTCCCAGATCAGCTTTCTTGGGACCTTGTCATATGCTTTCTCCAAGTCTAGGAATGCCCAGTTGGAATCTCTCCTCATCTCTAGCTCCTTTTAAAGTACCTGTCTCAATGCAAACATCAGGTTAGTTGTGCTGCATCCTGATCTGAATCCAAACTGCTCATCTCCCATCTTACATTCTACTACTCTGCATATCAGTTTATCAATCACCCTCTCCAGAACTTTCATGTAATGTGATAGGAGTTTTATGCCTCTGTACTGCCCACAATTGTGGATGTCCCCTTTGTTCTTGTACACTGGCATGAGTATGCTTATTCTCCAGTCATCTGGTATACTCCTTTCTCCACACTGCTATTAGTACCCTCAAGAGCCATTTTTCCCCTATCTCACCCAGCATCTTTATCATATCTGCTGTGACCTCAACTGAGCTTACTGCTTTCCCTGACTTCATCTTCCTTAGTGCTGTTCTTACTTCTTCTAAGGTGGGCTCCACTTCTTCTCTCATCGTAGGCTGTTTCTGGGGCAGTACAGCTTCTGTGGAGTTTTCTTCATTCAAAAGCTGCTGGAAATAGTCCTTCCATCTGCCTTTGATGTCCCCTGAGCTGGTGAGCAGGTTGTTGCTGGCATCCCTTATGAAGGGTGTCTGACTATCTTCTTCTATCTTTCTGTCTTTGCCTTGCAACCTGATATAGTTTCTTTGTGCCCCTTACTGAGTCACTTTCCAGAAGTTGGTACAGCACCTCCAATGCCCTATTCTTTGCTATTGCAACTTCTTTCTTAGCTTCTCTGTTAGCCAGTCGGTAGTCCTTCCTAGTCTGGTCAGTCTTGTCTGTCTCCCACTTCTTCTTGCACTTCTTTTTCTTTTGATGACTTCTTTGACTTGTGCATTCCACCACCAGCTTTCCTAATGTACCTTATTTCCATACCTGGCGCGGCCACGTATCTTTTCTGTAGTCCTAACACATGCTCGTTTGAGGCACTGCTATTCTTCTTCAACTCCACGTATTTCCTCCTCCTCTTGGGGTGCTAGAGCCATGAGTAATTCCTTAAACTGTTGTACTTTCTCTCCAGTCAACTTCCAGGTCTACAGCCTGGTCTCTGTTGACCTTAGAGCTTTCCCTGACCACTGCTTGCAGCTGATGGTGGCAACTAGTGGTATATGTTGTGGGCTGATTGTTTTGCTGGGGAAGACTTTGCAATCATGGATTCTGCCCCAGTGCCTTTTCCTTACTAGGAGGAAGTGTACCTGAGTTGCATGTTGACTACTCATGTATGTGTCTTGTGACTGTCTCTCTTTCTGAACTATTTGTAGGGTACTATCAAGCCATTTGCCAGACAGAAGTCTCTAGAATGGCTTCTCCTTCTTTATTCCTGTTGCCCCACCCATGTGGACCCAGGCAGTCCTGCTATCCTGTTCTGTCTGTCCCGATATGTGCATTCAAGTCACCCATTATCAACACCAATTCATGTTGTCCTGCTTTATCTAGTAGGTCCTGCAACTGCTGTCTGAATGCATGCTTTTCCTCACTGTCACAACCCTGCTGTGGGACATAGGCTGAGATTATGAATACTGCCCTATCATTACACTGGAGTCTGACTGCCATTACTCTGTCATTAATTCTGATGATATCCCTTACTGTCTTCTGAAGCCTCTCTCTCACCACAATTCATACACCATTTCTAGCCTGCCCTCCTCCTGAGTACTAGACTCTGCATCCCAAGCCAAGTGGCTTTGCTGCACTGCCCTTCCATCTCGTCTCCTGGATACATAGGATGTCCAGCCTCCTCCGTATCATCATTTCATCCACTTCCAAGCTGTGTCCTGTCAGTGAACCTACATTAAGCGTAGCAATTCTCAGTTCATGTTTGGCAGGTTGGTTGGTTTTACGTCCAGCTTTCGCTCAACAGAGTTATCCTAGGTAAACCAGGATGGGCAACTAGACACCGGCCAGCCAGTAGCTTATTGACCCAGGGCTGCTGGGCTTTATGGTGGACACACACTGGCCAATAGGGGCACATATACCCCTCCCACCGTTAGCACGGGTCCCTGGCATGGGTCAGAGTAGGCTGGGTCCTCAACCCATTTATCACCGGTATCTACCCATGCACATTTTCTTTGGCGACATTAGTCAACATGACCGAATAATTTAGAGATATATTTTACACCGAGTGCCTTGCCCTGCCACAGCATGCTGTCTGTGATCCGTGTTCTCATATCTTGAGGATACTGCGCACCACAGTAGATGCCCAAAGCAGTTTATCTGTACAACTCTTCCCCCTGTAAGGCATCATGTTGAGTCTGTGCTGCTGCCCACAGCTCCATTCATTGGTGAGTTTGAAATGGAAACACACTGCATGTTTTTTGGACATGGAAGAAAGCCCACGGAGACACAGGGAGAACATGCATATTCCAAACAGACATTGGTCGGAGGTCAGGATCGAACCTTGTGCATGGGAGGCGAAGACCTTAACCACTAAGCCATCTGGTCTCCAGGATGCATACTTCCACATAAAAATGGGCAGGTGATCCAGGAGTCATCTGTGCTTTCAGCTGGGAGGCAGTCACTACCAGTTTCGAGCTGTGCCCTTTGGCCTGACTACAGCCCCCAGAGTGTTCACTAAGTGTATGACAGTAGTCATGGCTCACTTGAGATGCCTAGGATTCTGAGTGTTTCCATATCTAGACGACTGGCTTCTAACAGCCACCGCCGAGCATCTACTAACAAAAGCGAGAGGGTACCTCTTTGTATCTCTGCTGTATCCTAGGGATCACAATAAACTACGCAAAATCTGCCTTGTTGGCATTTCAGCATATCGTTTTTATAGGAGCAGATTTAGATACAACAAAAATGATGGCCAAACTTCCTTCGCAAAGGGTTCAAGTTCTATGACGTCAGGTCCAAAACCTTCTTTCCAAGAACAAGTACAAGCAAGGACAGTTCTGAAAGTCTTGGGTACCATGGCAGCAGCAATAAACCTGATCCAATTGGCACGGCTCCACATAAGAATTCTACAGTGACTGCTGTTCACTCAGTGGTCCATGCAGGAACTACCCATGTCCCACCAAATATTTATCAGAGTATTGCAAGAAGGACCTTCGTTAGTGGCTTTACTCCACATATGTGACATTAGGTCGACCCTTTGTACTTCCCCAGCCACTAGCCACAGTGGCCACTGACGCTTCTCAGATAGGGTGGGGGGGCATTATCTGGGAAACACAGTCCAAGGCACTTGGCAGGATCACGAGGCCCATTTGCACAGCAATGTCCTAGAGATGAGAGCGGTGCTTTTAGCGTTGCATGCATTCCAGGACTCTCTTCCGCTAGGAACTATTGCAATACAGACAGACATGTCAGTTGTGTGATACATAAACAAGGAGGAACCAGCTCTTACACCCTTTGTCGGGAGGACCTGAGAGTATGGCAGTGGGCAACCTCCTCCCAATGCTTTCTGATAGAAACACACATTCCGGGGAAATCCAACGTGATAGCAAACAAATAGCAAACAAACTCAGCAGAGCTATTCTAATGCCTCATGAGTGGCCCCTAAAACGGGAAGTGATGGAAAAGATTTTCCACAAATAGGACCAGCCTTGCTGTGACCTTTTTGCCACATCCATAAACACCAAATGCAGCAACTACTTTGCCCCGATCCCCCATCTGGGGGAGTCATGAAGGGATGCACTTGTTCATGATTGGCTCTCAAGTCTCCTCTACACCTTTTCTTCCTTTCCATTGATACCCAATGTTCTTCAGAAAGCCAAGTACTTGGGAAGGAACTTGATACTCATCCCCCAGTACTGACCTGGTCAAATCTGGTTTTCCTTCCTGTGGCCTCATCTCCAGGAGGAGCCTTGGATTCTGGACCCAATTCCGGACCTCATGACTCGTGCGTCGGGGAAGCTCCATCCCCTCCCTTCAAACCCTCAAATTGACACCTTGGCTGCTCCGATTCCAACCATAGCCAGGCTCCCTAACTTTTCTCCGTCAGTGAAACATATCCTGATTTCCTCTCATAAGGCTTCAACGATAGTTATATAGAAGCAAATGGAAAACATTTTTCTTATGGGCATTAAGTAATCACATTGATCCTTTTTCTGCCCCAATACCTTCCATTCTTGAATTCTTAGCAAAGCTATTTAATGAAGACGCAGCAGCAGCTACTATTCGAGTTCATTTAGCAGCAATAATCTAATTTCCATTTAGATGAATCAGGCCTCAATGTGATGTCCCACAGACTTGGCAAAGCTTTTCTTAAAGGTACTCTTTTATTAAGATCACCCATTAAAGCCCCTCCAGCACTATGGGACCTGAATTTTGTCTTATCCCATTTGATTCTTCCCCCATTCAAGCCTGCATAATCCTGCAATCTCACGTATTTGACTTGGAAGATGATTCTTTTGATAACCATTAGTTCTGCTAGAAGAGTTTCAGAGCTGCAAGCATTGTCATTGAAGCTCCCCTACATGCTTTTCCACAAAGACAGTGTATCCCTTCGTACAAACCCATCCTTTCTACCCAAAGTATGCTCAGAATCTAATTTAAACCAATTGATAGAACTACTAGGTTTTTTCCCCAACTATGAGAATAAGACAGAATGTATGTTGCACCAACTGGACGTACATAGGCAATTACATTTTAATTTACATAGGACAAAGGTAGAAAATCTGACCAATTATTTGTGTACTTTTCAGACTCAATGAAAGGTGCCCCTGTGTCTAAAGTCACACTTTCTAAATGGCTATTAGATTGTATTACATTTGCTTACAAATCCCAAAACAAAGAACTTTCACATAAAGTAAAAGGTCATTCTGCAAGAGCCATTGCAATCTCTTCTGCCTTTTGGGTGAGACTACCTATTGACACCATTTGTGCTGCAGCAACATGGGCAAGGCCACATACCTTTATCACTCATTACAAAGTCGATTTGGCCTCTAGTAACAGAGACTCCTTTGGGTCCACTGTTCTGAAGAATATTCTCCCTTGAGCCACCCAAGAAAGATGGCGCTAGGGACGCTGTCCCAACCTGCTAAGAATGAAGGCGAGATGGACAACACGCATGGAATGTTATGGTGAGTACATAACTTCTTTTTTTTTATGGAAAACGTATAGATGATCATGTAAAAAAGTTAATATGATAAATTCAGTACTAATGGGAAAGATAGTGTATTTGTCAAATGTGTTTGATTCCAAGAAAATATGGAAAAAGAAGCAATGCAAGTGCTATTTTCCTTTAAACAGGGATCCAAGTTAAACCTCGTGAAAAGAGAAGTGTTGTATATGAGTGGAAATGAAGAAGGACTGGGGTTAATAAATCCAATTGTATGTTCTGCTGCTTTGAATTTATATAAGGTGTTAACCTGGTTAAAGGAGGCTAATGACAGATTAGGAGTGAAAATACAAACGATTTTTGGGAATTGATGAGGGAAAACAAAGCAGGAAAAGAAAGTATAAATGAAGAGGTGGAAAGTTGTCAAAAATTCCACTGTAGGAACTAGAGTAATGATACAGAAAAAGAAAGAAGGCTTGTATAAAATGTAATGTTGCAATATTATTATTATGTAAATCCATGGGAAAGTTTAACAGAAGTAATCAAAGCTATTAAAGTAAGAAAGAAATGGTGCAGTTTTATAACAGAATGTCAAGATTTCCTATGGAGATTGGTGATAAATTAAAAGTAAAAGGTAATATGCCATGTAAAAAGAAAACTGAAGAAGTGTGTTTATTTTGTGGCGAAAAAGAATTTGTAGCACAAGTATTTTTGAAATTAAAACAGTAGTGAGGTTATGGGAAAAGTAATGTGAAGAAAAATTTCTTGAAAATATTAAGGATGTAAATAAGATAGATATGAATATCATTTTGTATGGGTATTATAGGAAAAACAAGGAATATTTGAAAAGGATAGATATGTTCTATGGGTTATACAAAGTGAAAGATTAAATTAAGTCATGTTTAATGAGAAATGGATTTTAGCAGAGATATTGTGCAAAATCAGATTATGGTTATGGAAAAAAGAGTAGGGGTCAAGTACAAAAAATAGTTCGTAAAAGGGAATGATAATTAGAAAAGTAAATATGTATATCAACATGTGTGTATACATATATGTGTGTGTGTGTATATATATATATATATATATATATATATATATATATATATATATATATATATATATGTAAGTGTGTGTGTGTGTGTGTGTGTGTGTATTGCAGTTCCTGTGTTGTCCATTACCTTACTTGGATAGAAGGAAGTTTCTTTGCTCACCAGTGGGAGTGGGGAGCCTTGAGCAGCCTATCTGTCCCTGAAGGGAGTGACCTCAGCACAAGAGCTGTAGTAATTGGTTGTTTTGGACCATTTCTAGCTCTTTTGAAGTTCCCTGTTTAAAATCCGCATTTGTGCGGCTTTTGCTTGTACATAGCGCCGGTTAAACAGGGTTAAACTTTTTCTGGCTCTGCCAAGTCTGCTCTTCAAATTTTCCCTTAGAAAGCTCTACTCTTAGAATAACCAGTCTACTAGTTATATTATAAGCCTAGCACTTGTTCTCAAAACTTCTCTTCTAAGTAAGCACTCTCAAACTAAAGTAGCACTACATCCACCTACCACCCCTGTGAATACCCACTTCCCTTAAAGGCACAGCACTCTCTTATAATATTCTAGCATGTCGAGTGGTAGATTACTAGGATCTTCTCCTGTTCAGCTGGTTAATCTGGGAATCTTGAGACAATGCTATAATTGTCTCATGTACACAGACAACCCTCTCTTCCTCCCAACAAACACAAATACATGTCAGAGATGCAACTATATAGCCAAACTGGAGGCTGAACTCTCTCAACTCAGGACTGGAAAGACCAGACAGGAGGAGAAGGTAACCACACACACAACAAACCCAGTCACACA
>NC_056737.1:1107993829-1107996329 GCF_019279795.1 Protopterus annectens | reverse complement strand
TCTTGCCTATGTAATGGGCTTTGCATAGTTTACAAACTTCCAGATAGACTACATGTTTTGTTCTACAGTTACCGCATTTACTTTTTATAGTAGTATGGCACAAATCATTAAGATGAATAGTCTTATTAGAATTGATATATTTACACTGTTTGCAGTTTCCGCATTTAACTGTACCCTTAAGTGTGCCATGCTTTGATTTTTGTGCCCTGTTGTCAGCTTTTTCTAATAACCTTTTTAAATTTGGGGCAGTTTTGTATACACATCTTGGTTTAGTACCCAATAACTCTTCCTTGTCCAACACCCTAAGTGTTGACCAATGCTTTTCCAATATTTCCTTTATAATATATGTAGTCGGGGTGTACATAAGAACACAAACTCTTCCTGATGTTTCACTAAAAGTCCCTACTTTTTTATCCATCTGATACACACCTAATAGGGGTGGATATTTATTACCCCATTCTTTGTACACATAACTGGTGACCTCCAAGACCATCTTTTCAGGGTAGGCTCTACTCAAGAACATTTCTTTAATGGTGTTAAGCTCCTTTTCCAAGATTGACTTGTTAGAAGACATTCTTGCTACGCCAGTACATTGGCCTTTTATGACATTCTGAAATACATGGGGGGGATGGTTACTACTGTAGTGGACGTAATCATTAGAAAAAGTGGGTTTCCTGTGCACCCTAGAGATGAATCCATAATTGTCATGACTCAATACTACGTCCAAAAATGATATTTCGTGATGACTGAATTCATAAGTGAATTTCAAGAAATCCACTGTCTTCTTTAGGTACTCCATAAATTCTAGTAATCTATCCTCAGAGGCCTTCCATAGAATAAAAATGTCATCCAGGTACCTAATGTATGTTATAATGTCTTTGTAGAAAGGGCTGTTGAACACATACACCGATTCCCCTTCAGCCATGACCAAATTCGCGAAAATGGGAGCACATGATGCTCCCATCGCCACTCCCTTTGTCTGCCTGAAGAATTCGCCTTGAAAGGAGATGTAGTTGTGGTCTAACACCAGTGACATCATGTCACAGATTTTGCTGATTTTCTCCCAGGAAAAATCGGTGTATCTAGTCAAACTTTTTTCAAAAAATTCTAATCCTTCATTCTTGGGGATGCTGGAAAAGAGGTCTACTACATCCACTGTAAGATAAATCAAGTTGGTATCCCACAAATCTTGGGTGAGGGTACCCAAGAACCTCCACGAGTCTTTAATTATGTGGGGGATGTTGTCGTAAACCTTCTTTACCCAACTGTCGATCAGTTTCCCAAGTCTGTATGTTTTTGATCTGGAACCAGACACAATCGGTCGGAAGGGAGGTTGGTCAATGGATTTGTGTAACTTCGGAATACCAACCATTTTGGCAAGAACTGGGTGGTCCTCTTTCACAAAAGTATAAGTGTCATTGGATATCCTGTTGTCAATAAGGAATTCCTCTATGATAAGGTCTATGCGTTGGTGACCTATATTGACCTGGTTCAGTGAAATATGTTCATAGTTACCTGAATGGTGGAGAATATTGAGTATTTCCTGATTGTAGTCGTCTGAGGAAAAGACATGACCCCTACCCAATAGGGTTTCATGATCCTGATGTTCCTATTGTTCATGAATTCCGATAAACAATTCCTTTCTTTACTGGTTAAATTGTCTGAAAATTGGTGGACCTGATTTTTCATATTGTGATATGTCCAGTATATGTCACTGCAAACCAGTTGCTCGTAATTGTGCACATGTGGATTTGAAGCTGGTACGTGCTCTTTTTCTTGCAAGCTGATCCAGCTATGTCTCTGGCTTCAATGTTGGATTCCAGCTTGTTATCAAATGTTAGAGCCAGATTAAGCCTCCTGACGTATTTTTTCACTTCCTTGATGCAATCAATTAAGTTCCATCCACACATGGGAATATACTTCATACCTTTGCTTAACATTTGGGCGCTGATGTTATCTATCTCTACAGTGGTGTAGTTGTACACCTTAAATCCATCGTGTACAACAATACTGGGTTTTTTATCTTTATCTTCAGCTTCACTACAATTAATCACCTGTGTCGACAGGTCACTAGAATTGTCAAAATGTCTCATCATCCAGTGTGACATATGTACATGTATGTGTATTCTTATCATCCAAATCTAATTCTTGTGCCAATGGTTGGGAACCTCAAGCTGGGTTAAAATCTCCCCTGAAAATTTTCTTCTTTATGTGATTTCCTAAATTCCCTTCTTCTTATTGGTTGTTTATTGTATGAATCTGGGTCCTTATGGTTGGGCCATATATATGCTCTATCGTTTTTGTAGGCCTCAATATCACGTTGAATTTTCTTGTTTTTCCTGTCTACTATATTTATGAGCATTGTTGTCAGCAGGGAAAACTGTTTAAATGTACAAATCATTTAAACCATCAAAATCCTTATGTTGTAAAATATTACAATTCATTTGTTCTAAATCATCAGCTAACATATTTTTGTTTTCCTCTAAGTGTTTTATCAATA
>NC_056737.1:1107933315-1107986444 GCF_019279795.1 Protopterus annectens | reverse complement strand
CTGCCCATGTATCTTTCCACATTGGCAGCTTATGGTTGGAAACTGGAGACTGGGCACTTGCGTTCTAGTAATGGCCTTTTTATCTCCATTTAAAAAAAAAAAACAGGGAGTTTTAGAGCTGAGTTTGGGTGACAGTTCTGACATCAGCTGCTTGTCTAACTGGTCTCTTTGGAGATGACCAGCTGACAAAGGTAAAGGTGATAGGAGTAAATCTGATGTGTTCATTAGTAATTCATTGCCAAAAGTGGAAGTAAAATACCCCTCTGCACACTGAAGATTTGATGGCCTGTGTCAATGATTTGGGAGATATTCAGCTATCTGATAGACTGTATCCTCTTCACCCTGCACACAAAAATGAAGTTTGATAGATGAGTAGTGAAATATATTGTATGACACTGGCTGTGTTACAGTAATGAAGTTGATCCAGTTTAATGGTTATTTTTCAGACCTACCAAAGCAGGATAAATGAAAAGTTGGGTTTCCTCAGATATGTATGGAAAGGCAGGTACAATTTATTTTGGTATTGATCCCTCTATTTAGTGAAAATCTACACTCTACTTATTCTATATTTATTTATTTATTTGACATTTGTCGACCGGGAATGTCTGACTGAGCTTGCACCCTTTTTCAGCAGAGGCCTGGGGAGAAAAGCTCCACAAAGTGTTACATACACCATAATAATGTTTACAAAACAGTACAGTATACATGAGGTAATATTAACATGCATTATAATGCTTGGATTCCCATTTGTAGCATGAGAATTTAAAATGTGTTATTTACAAAAAAGGCAATAAAACAATGTTAGTCATTCATATATCTCCAAAACATAAGAAATTCCCCATTTAGAGGGGAAGTAATGATAATTAACTCAGAGTTTAAGATAAGAGTACAGAAAGTATTGTATGTCAAATCCTAGTTCTTACAGGCAACAGCATCTAAATCAGTAATCAGAAGCAGAGGGGAAGTTAATAGAGCAGGTGATTGTCAAGAGAGGAAAAAAAGGGGGGGTTGGCTATGGGTAAAAGAGGGAAAATTGGAGATTTTGTAAAAATTTATAAATAAGAGAAGAGAGGAGTAGTAAGAATCAAGTGAAATCAGAGAAAGGGGAGTAAGCTACATGGGAAAAGAAGAGAGGGAGGTAAATTATAAGTAGTTGAGAAATTTTGTGAAAAAAAAGTATTAAGAGTAGAATTCAGTGGCTAGAATTAAGTATGAATTGAGAAGGGGCTTTATGCAATGGGGGTCATTATATCAGTTATATCATCCACACATTTTTGTTTGTTATACTGCTTTATTTTGATTTTTTTAATAGCTGATCTGGTTGTATCTTGTTCAGAAATCATCATAATAAAGTCTTGGACTCAAGAAAGCGTAGACACATACTCACTTCAAGCAAATAATGTAAACGGCCACAATTACTTATTACCTAACTCACTACCCTTATCAAAAAATGTGATCGCACAATACTACTCCATGGTTATGATTGTACCCATAAACAGCTTGTGTCCAGAGTAGTCCTTCCTGTTGCCCTTTTCCTGCTATGGCTACTTGGCAGCTGGACTTCGGCCAAATGAGCCTATTGCTCATTTATGTGTTATTGAGCTGATTAACACTGTGCAGCTGTTAACTGCTCATGATCAGGGTTGGCACATGTAGCAAACGTGGACTGCTGTTCCACATCTTACAAGGGTTTACTGTGAGACTACTTGTTTATGTTCTTGCATGGTATGCCCTCTAAAATTAGTAAGTTTGGTTAGCAAAAAAAATGCAGCATTGATGGCTGTCATATGAATATTGTGTAACAAGTAATCTGTGCTTTCAGTTTGTGAGTGGGTAAACTATCTAAAATAGCAAAATATAGCTTATTAAAGTTCTTTGTACATCTTGCAACTAATTGTAGGGTTGAGGCTAGTCACAATATTCTGTTTTGTTAGAAATGTTAAAACATGAATGATCTCTGCAGATGTGGTTGGGATAGCTGGGATCAGTTACCCTGGTGTGGAAGAATTACAGTGGAACCTCTACTTCATTTTTTGCTGATGAAGAAATGCGACATCAAAGCACATGATAAAGATGCTCCCCTGAATGACATTGTTGTCTTGAAAAGGGAAGCCGTGATTGAGGATATGTGCATTGTTCTTACAGCTATAAAGAGCATTGTTTTCATCTTTATTCTAAATATCGTATTAATACTCATATGTTCTTTCGCAAAGTATATCTTCAGTTTGCCTATGTAAAATGCAAAACTGAATGTATACTTCGCAAAATAATGTGAATAAAACAATAAGTTCTGCTTTTTTATTTTAGAACAGGTTCTGATTAACCCCAGAGGTGGTCCGTGGGAATTAGAGTTGAGCAAACAGAACTGCTTTGGCAAATAAAAATGAATGCTTGTGTTTTTCCTGCTTTAAGTGATAGGTTTTCTTTAAGAAGTGTACTGAAGCTTCAGGCAGCCAAGCTTATGATATGCACTATGATTAATGCATATTGTTTTAATTTTTAACTTTTTTGATTAATTCTAGAGGTGTATGTATATTTACTAGTTTGATTTTTTTTTAATGATGAATGAACATAATAATCGATGTTCGTGTTTCACTGTTGCAGTCATCACCTGTGGGTTATCCCTGGTAGGGTAGCCCTTGGCCGGCCTGAATAACCAGAGTCAATGTTTTTGTGTGCCGACTGCTGTCACCTGTAGTCTGATGTCAGGTCGTCAGTACTATAAAGCAAGGCAGCCGAAGTCATTACATCAGTCTTTCTTGCCGTGGAGCCCGTGGTAGAAGCCGTTCACACAAGTGCCGGTCGGCTGCTACCAGAAGTCTAATTTCAGCAGAAAACATCTAAATCTAAGTACCCCATTGGGGACCCTTTTTTCTTGCTCTAACCAATGTCCGAAAAAGTTAACAATTGTCTCGTCTGTGGAAAGCAGATCCCACACCAAGACTTTCATTCATTCTTACTGCATCACTTGTTTAGGCTCAGACCATGATGTCCCTCGTTGCTGGTTCTGTGCCCTCTTTAATGCGAGAACCATTCGCCATAGAGCTTTTTTTGTAGACAATTATTTTCATATACCGTCCTTGAATTCCGATATGGTATCAGTCAGCCAACAATCTGTCGACATTCCGAAAAAACATAAAGATAGAGACAGGCCACACAAGGCTAAACCTTCTGACAACGCTACCGCTAAGCAAGTCATCAGTTCTCCGGAATTCAGTGAGGTGCTTTTACAGCCCCTGATGCCTGACTCGCTTTCTACGCAGGTCTCTGCCGAGACCCTTTGGGAGTCCGGTATGCCACAGAAATACACTTTGTCTTCTGAGCCTTTGGCTGTCTTTGCCTCAGTTGGGTCCAGAGCTGCGACACAGGCACCGGCTTCCGAGGAGGCTGCTCGCACTACCGATTCTAGACAAAAAAACGACGTATTCTCTTCCGACTACAGTTTCTCAAAGACTGACGGATTCTCTCAGGCCTAGAAGCCAGGCCTCTCCTAGGAAATCTGCTTCTAGCCACCATCTTGCTACTGCTCCCCCACCCCAAGCCCAAGTGCTTAAAATGGTGGAGGATCTCATCTCCCTTATCCGTGGTACTCGGGCCCCCACTCCTAAAAGAAAAAGGCACCCTTCTCCAGAAATTATGACAGACCAAGAGTCTGAGGAATCTGATTATTCCACTTTTGAAGAGGAACAACAGCCCTTAACTGTTTGTGAGGATTCAGATGCAGAGGAATCCATCTCCTGTGCCTCCCCTCCAGGGGACCTCTCCTTCGGGGAAACCCTTCACTCCTTCAGGGAACATTTTCAATGGGAATCTCAGAACTACCCACAGTCAAATGACTTTGATAGTTTCTGGACCTGCCCCTGCACAGACCCCTGGCCATCCCACCTATTCTGGAAGTGGTGGATGATGTTTTCTATGAATCCAGCTTAGCCCCTGATGTCCTGCCTCCTGCTCCAGCTAAACCTGACATGTACTACAGAGTATCAGATTCTCACAAATACCTGTACAGGAACCCTGCTGCAGACCCTGAGGTCACTACACAGGAAACCAAAGGAGATAGGACTAGTTCTGCCAAGAATCCTCTTTCTTCTGACAAAGACTTCAGAGCACTGGACAGATGGGTAAGAAAGTATACACCTCTGCAATCCTAGCTGTCAGAGCACTCAGTTGTCAGTTCCATATATTAAAATATCAACACACTTTGGAACAATTAAAACAGAAGATTGCTACCCCTCCTGACAGTACCAACTCAAAAGAGCTGGCAGAATTACTACACTCTGCTTGTCAAGTGGCCAAGCACTCATTACAATGTGGATATGATGCCCTAGAAGCCTCTTGCAGGGCAGCAGTGACAGGATCTGTTATTAGAAGACATGCATGACTGAAGGAACACCCTCTCCCTGATCATGTCAAGCCTAAACTTTTGATACATCCCTAGATAAGGAACGCCTGTTTGGGGAAAAAGCAGAAGAGGTGCTTAAAAAGATGGAAGACAAAGCAAAATCTATGCAAACAGTAAAGATTTCTTTCAAGTTCAACCGCCCAGATTCAGCAGGTACTTCCCCTCTAAGCACTGGGCCTTCCCTGCACCCAGCAGACAGGGCCAAGGTAAGCTCCGCAGGGACAGGACATCCAGGCCCCTATCCCAGGGCCAGCAAAGAAGCAAACAATGGACCACTTCCGCCTCTAAGGCAGGGATTTCTAAGCCAAGCTTTTATGGCAAGCACTCACAATGACTCTCCCTCCCCCCTCTGCCCTCCTTTCACTCATCTAAAACTAAGAGGAAGGCTCACCCTCTTCAAGGACAATTGGGTCTGTATAACCAAGGACCAATGGGTATTAAAAATAATTTCTCAGGGATACAGATTCTCCTTCAGCAAACTCCCTATTCCAAGAGAGTACCCAGACCTCCCCCCGAACCAGTGGGCACAGGCATTAAAACTGGTAAAAACACTAATATCCCAGGGGGCAGTAGAACCTGTCCCTCCGGATCAAACAGGAAAAGGTTTTTACTCCAGACTATTCCTTGTTCCCAGAAAAGAGGGCACTTGGTTGCCCTATCCTGGATCTAGCCAAACTGAACATCTCCTTGGTGGTCCCCAGATTCAAAATACTAACCTTGCAACAGCTCCTGCCTATGCTGACACAAAATGCCTGGCTGGTGACACTAGACCTAAAAGATGCCTACCTCCACATCCCCATCAGGGAATCGTGCAGAAAATTCCTTTGCTTCAAAGCAGGCAATCAGCACTTTCAGTTCTCTGCACTGCCCTTTGGCTTATCTACTGCTCCCAGAGTATTCACCAAATGCTTGGCCCTGGCTATAGCATTCTGAAGACAGAGAAATATTCAGATTTACTCTTACCTGGACGACTGCCTCATTCAGTTGAATAGCAAAAAAAAATTGCTCCAGGACCTTCTCTTTGTCAAGAAATTTCTAACTTCCCTAGGGTTCACCATCAACGAGAAAAAAATCAAACCAAACCCCACTAGGAAGATTGTTTTTCTGGGAGCTGTGCTAGACACAGCAACCGTAATGGCCTTCCTATCTTCAGAAAAGCAGAACTTCCTGCCTCTCTACTTTACCCAGCTGGCTTCCAGAAGTCACCTCACTGTGAGGAAGATGTTCTTCGTGTTTCACTGTTTCAGTCATTACATTTGGGTAATCTGCTGGCAGGTTGCCCTCAGTCAGCCTGATTAACAAAGTCTTGTGTCCTGCATCGGTTGCTGTCCCTTCTTCCATGACGTCAGGTCGTCAGGGGTATAAAACATGCAGCCGACATCATTACCTCAGTCTTTCTTGCTGTGCAGTGCCCGAAGCAGAAGCAGTTCGCAAGTGCCGGTCGGCCAACTCCTGAAATTTTTGTTTGAGTTTCAGAACCAAAGTCTTTATCTTAAAGCTAAGTACCCCATTGGGGAAACTTTTTCTTACTCCTTACCGATGTCAGTAAAAGTTAATAATTGCATTACTTGCAGGAAGCAAATACCTCATAAAGATTTTAATTTGTACTTTATTCCTTGCCTAGGCCCTGACCACGACGTATCTTGCTGTCGGTTTTGTGCTTTATTTAATCAGCGCACTATCCGTCGTCGGTACATTTTTGCCTCTAAATATTTCGGTTCTCGGTTTAATTATCCAGAAATGACGTCGGTTAGCCATCCGACTACCGGAATACTGACAAAATGCAAAGAAAAAGACAGAGACAGGCCGTTGAGGTCCAAAACTGCCGACTACGCTTCTCCTAAGCCAGTCGCCAGTTCGCCAGTACTCAGTAACGGCTTTCTCAGCCCCTGATGCCCGCTACTTCTGATTCACAGGCCTCTATTTAAACCCATTCGGAGTCTGGTATGCCGCGAGATGCTTCACCTATGGAACCTACGGATGTCTCTACCTAGGGTGGGTCCGGAGCCGCTGTGCAGGCACTGGCTTCTGAGGGTGTATTCAGGCCTACAGACTTGCATATTAAACCAACTCCACCTTCAATACTAAGGCCTAAATCTCGATCTATGTCTAAAAAACCGACACCCGGGCCACATGTTCAGGCCCCTATGCCTAAAAAACAAATGATCAAAATGGCTGAAGATTTAATTACTCTAATCAGGGGTAGTCAACCCCCCCCCCCCCACTTCTAAGAGGCCTAGGGCTGAGCTTCACTATGAATCTTCTGAACAGGACTCTATTTCTTCTGACTCTTCTAATGACCTGGATTTGTCCATACCGACTTATGAGGATTCTGATGCAGAGGATTCCATTCCCTCTGCTTCCCACCCTGAGGACTTTTCTTTTGGGGAAACTTTACATACCTTAAGGGAGCATTTCCACTGGGAAAGTCAGGAATTTTCGAATCCAGAAAGAGGCTTAGGGATTTCCTTCTTCCTCAGCATAGACCTTTGGCTATACCTCCTGTACTAGACATTATTGATGTGTTTTCGGAATCCAGTATGGCCCCTGATTCCCTGCCTCTGGCTCCTAGTAAACCAGACAGATACTACAGGGTTCCTGAGTCCCACAAGTTCCTTTTCAAAAATCCTGTTGCGGACCCAGAAACCATTTCTCAGGGGCCCAAGGGCATTAAGGCTTCTACTGCTAAAAATCCTACCCCTTCTGATAGAGACTCCAGGGCGCTGGATAGATGGGCTAAAAAGGTTTATACTTCTGCAGCCTAGCCAATCAGGGCTTTAAACTGTCAATTTCATATGGTAAAATATCAACAGCATATCATGGGACTGCTTAAACAGAAAATAATGTTGATTTCTGACTGTGTGGAAAATAAAGATTTACAGGATTTATCGCATTCAGCTGAACAAGTTGGAAAACGTACTTTGCAATGTGGTTTTGATTCTTTAGAGGCCTCTTGCAAGGCTGCTGTTACTGGGTCTGTGCTTAGAAGGCATGCTTGGCTTAAGGAGCAATCTCTGCCTGATCATGTTAAAGCAAAATTGTTGGATGCTCCTTTGCATCAGGACCGTCTGTTTGGCAATAAGGCTGAAGAAGTTCTAAAAAAGATGGAAGATAAAGCTAAATCTATGCAGACTGTGAAAGATTTCTTACAAGTGCAACCTCCAAGATTTAGTAGGCACGGGCCTACTAAGAACTGGTCCTTTCCAGCTCCTTCCAGATCCACTCAGGCCAAACCCAGACACACTAAAAGCACCAGGTTTCAGTCCCAAGGGACTTTCAGAACTAAGCAATGGGGTGCTTCCACTTCCAAATCTGGAAATAACAAGGCACCACCCTATGGTAAACAGTCTCAATGACTTTCCTTTAAAATTACCAAGCACTTGCCTCTCAGCCGCCCCTTTGGGGGAAAAAATTGCTCTTCATGCAAAAAACTGGCAACTCATAACCCAGGACAAATGGGTTTTAAATATAGTGTCCCTGGGATACAGATTTCATTTCCACACATTGCCAACTCCAAATGGGTGGCCAGACCTGTCCCCAAATCAGTGGGCAGAGGCTCAGAAACAAGTACTTTCCCTCTTAAACATGGGGGCTATTCAACCGGTATCAGAAGAGGAAAAGGGACAAGGTTTCTTATCCAGACTTTTCCTGGTACCCAGAAAAGACAAATCATGGTGTCCAATTCTGGACCTGTCTACTCTAAACACCTTTCTGGACATTCCAAAATTCAAGATGTTGACTCTTCACCAGTTACTTCCTATGCTAGGCAAGGATGCCTGGTTGGCAACTCTAGATTTAAAAGAAGCTTACCTGCATATCCCAATCAGGGAATCTTGCAGAAGATACCTACGCTTCAAAGCAGGCTACTTGCATTATCAGTTCTCTGCGCTGCCATTTGGCTTGCGCCCAGGGTATTTACAAAGTGCCTGGCTCCAGTAATTGCATTTTGCAGGCAAAGAAATATTCAAATATATCCATACCTGGACGATTGTCTAATTCAGGCAGAAAACCAGGACATACTTATAAAATATCTGGCGTTTGAAAAAAGGGTTCTAACTTGTCTAGGGTACACCATAAACAAAAAGAAATCACAACTGGTACCCTCTCAAAAAATTACATTCCTGGGTGCAAGCTTGAATACAGCTGCCCAGATGGCTTTCCTCATGCCAGAAAAGCAAATTCATTTGGTGACTTACTTCAGACAGGTGGCCACAAAAACCCTGCTATCTGCAAGACAAATACTGCAAGCCTTGGGGTTCATGGCCTCCTGCATTCTTCTAATTCCATATGCAAGACTGCATATGTGGAAACTTCAGTGGTACTTAAAAAGTTTAAGGAGTCAGCATTGTCACAGCCTGGAAACAATGATTCCTATCATGCCTTGCCTACACCTAGAGTTCCTATCGTGGGTAGAGGCCTGCCAGCAAAACAAGGGACTGCCATTCACACCACCCCCTGCCGCCCAAACCCTAACTATAGACGCATCAGACTATGCATGGGGGACTCGTCTGGCAGGGAAGTGCATTCAGGGCAAATGGAACCCAAATCAAATGCACCTACATATCAATCAAAAAGAAATGCTAGCTGTACAGAATGCTCTGACAGGCTTCAAGGACTACCTTCATCCAGGACAACTAATGGTAAAGACGGACAACACCATGGTTATGTGGTACATAAACAAGCAGGGGGTACACATTCATACCCCCTCTGCAGACTAGCCATGGCATTGTGGAGCACGACTTTGAGCTACCAAATACAACTACAAGCTCAGTTCCTGCCAGGAAAGCTGAATATTCTGGCAGACGAACTAAGCAGAAATCTCATGGACCCACACGAATGGAAACTGGAACCACTTTTTTTCAACATGTTGACAAGCAAATGGGGGAGCCCAGACATAGAACTATTTGCCTCCCCCCAGAATTACCAGTTGGACAAGTTTTGCACAAGAACTCCTCACAAAAAATCCTGGAAAGTGGATGCTCTGTCCTTCAGCTGGAAAAACCTATCAGTCTACACCTTTCCCCCTCTGCCTCTACTCTCCAAAGTTCTGCTAAAAGTCAAACAGAACAAACCAAAAATGATTTTGATTGCTCCAGACTGGCCACGCCAACACTGGTACCCACTCCTGTGCAGTGTGTCTCTAATATCCCCTTGGCACCTGCCTCAGACACCTTCCTTACTGTCTGAGCAGGAGAACCAGATTCTGCACCCTCAGCTCCCTAAATTGAACCTTACAGCTTGGCTAAGCACGTAAATTCACCCTTAACATCCCTCAGCAAACCTGTGATGGATGTCATCTTGGAGGCGAGAAGATCTAGTACTAGAAAATCTTTTGCTGACAAATAGAAAAGATTCTGTGCTTGGAATCAATCTCAAGGAATGAGCACAGCAGCGCCCAATTTACCTCAGATTTTACAATATTTAACCGAGATGCTTCACAAGCACCTGTCTTTTTCCTCCATTAAAATCCACACCTCAGCCATTTCAGCTCATTACAACACAGAACCTCCCCTCTTCTCTCATCCTCTGCTCAAGCAGTACCTCAGAGGGGCCAAGAACTTGCGACCACCCAGGAGAGCTCCAACCCCTGCCTGGGACCTTAACTTTGTATTGGAGAAACTCACTCTGACTCCTTTTGAGCCAGCTGCTACTGCAGACTTAAATTTTCTTTCTTGGAAAACAGCCTTCCTTCTGGCAATTCAGCTAGAAAGATATCCGAGTTACAGGCCGTTATGGCAGTGGAGCCTTTCATCATTTTTCATGCAGACAGGGTGTCACAGAGGACCAATCCATCCTTCATGCCCAAGGTGGTATCCAGTGTGGCTCTTAATCAGTCCGTTCATTTGCCAGCTTTCTTTCCCAATCCACAGGACAAAGGGGAACAGATTATGCATTCATTGGATGTGCACAGACCACTGAGATTTTACATGGACAGAACTAAAACTCGAAGAAAATCTGAACAACTGCTGGTAGCATTTGCTGCAGGGGCAGAGGGAAAGGCTGTTTCAAAACAAACCATTTCTAAATGGATAAGCCATTGCATTTATTTCTGCTACAAGCATCATGGAAAGCCTATCCCCCAGGGGATCAGATCTCATTCGACCAGGGCTGCATCTACTTCTACAGCCTTTCTCAGATGTGTTCCTACCAGGGATATTCTAGAAGCTGCTACCTGGAGTTAAGTTCATACTTTCACCAAGCATTACCATTTACCAATTTTCTCTAAATCCAGAGCTGGCTTTGCCACTGCTGTCTTGCAGGGCCTTATAGCTGGTCCTAATGCTGTATAGATCCATCCTCCCAACCATGGCTTTGGGAATCTACCCAAATGTAATGACTGCAACAGTGAAACACGAAGAACATAGTACAGTTGTGTACACTTGCCATAAATGTAGATGTTCGAGTGTATTCACTGTTGCAGTCCTGGTTACCCTCCCTCCAGCCCCCTGTTTTTTCTCTGTCTATACCTCTATTTTCTGTTCCTATGCTTAAAAGCCTTTTTGGTGTATTTGCTTTTGATTGGAGGTATATTGCTGTAATTTAAGATTATATTTTTCTCCCCATTCGGGGGCCTCCTGACATCTGGGGCAAGAAAAACTGAGGTAATGACGTCGGCTGCATGTTTTATATCCCTGACGACCTGATGTCATGGAAGAAGGGACAGCAACTGACGCAGGACACAAGACTTTGTTAATCAGGCCAACTGAGGGCAACCTGCCAGCAGATTACCCAAATGTAATGACTGCAACAGTGAATACACTCAAACATCTACATTTATGGTAAGCATACACAACTGTACTTTCCTGCAAGCCATGGGATACATGGCATCTTGCATCCTTCTCATCTCTCTTGCCAAGCTTGACTTGAGAAAACATCAGTGGTACTTAAAGAACCTAGAGACCACTCTCCCACTGATCCCTTGCATAAGAGACAAATTTCTCTGGTGTGCAGATGCCTGTGTCATGAACAAGGGTCTTCCCTTCATCCTCTGCCCGTCTAACCAGACCATCACCATTGACACCTCAGACATACCTTGGGGTGCTCACTTGGTGTACCCAAGGCCTTTGGAATGCCCAGCAACTTCACTTGCACATCAACCAGAAAGAAATGATGGCAGTGCAAAAACACTCTGACTTCCTTCCACCCCCATCTCGGGCCAGGGGTCCTCCTTATAAAGACAGACAACACCACAGTAATGTGGTACATCAACATGCAGGAGGGCACCCAGTCTTACTCCCCTATGCAGGTTAGCCATGTGTCTCACTTACCAGGGATCAACAACACACTGGCAGACCACCTAAGCAGAAACTTACTTGACCCCTACGAATGGCAGCTCACAGAGAAATCTTTCTGCAAATCACCCAGGAGTGGGGGACCCTAAAGGTGAATCCCTTTGCCTTGCACTTCAACCACCAGCTTGCACAAGTTTTGTACCAGGGAGCATCACCTCCTAGCATGGAAGCTGGATGCCTTGACCTTCCCCTGGAGCACCCTCTTTGTGTAAACATACCCTCCTCTGCCCCTTATTCCAAAGGTTGTGATCAAAATAAGAGAGGAGAGACCAAAAGCCATCCTCATTGCTCCAGACTGGCCCAGACAGCATTGGTACCCCTTACTGCACAGTCTGACTTTACCACCCCCAAAGCTGCTTGCCCTAAAGTCAGACCTCTTGACCCAGGAGAGGGGGAAGGTACTACACCCAGATCTACAGACTCTCAAACTTTCAGCATGGCTTATACTCTAAAAACTAACAAGAAGTCCCTGTTAAGCAAACAGGTCCTGGACATCATCACAGAGGCCAGAAGGCCCAGCACAAGAAAATCTTATGCAGGAAAATGGAAAAGATTGTGCTCCTGGAAACAATCAAAAGGGGGGCAGTATCTCCCAACCCTCCATCCCTCTCATCCTGGGTTACTTAGCAGAGTTGCTCAATAGTGGCCTCTCCTTCTCCTCTATTAAAATCCATGACTCTGCCATTATTATTCAGACCACCCCTCTTCTCTCACCCTTTGATTAAGCAATTCCTCAGAGGGGCTTCTAATATCAGGCCTCCCAGAAGGCCTCCGACGCCACCCTGGGACCTGAATTATGTGTTGGAGAAACTAACCTCACCTCCTTTCGAACCTGCTGCTTCAACAAAATGGAAATAGCTCTCCTGGAAGACTCCCCTCCTACTAGCTATCACCTCAGCCAGGATGGTCTTGGAGCTTCAAGCCCTCATGGCTGTTGAGCCATTCATAATTTTCCATGCAGACAGAGTCTCCCAGAGGACTAACCCCTCCTTTATACCTAAGGTGGTATCTGATGTGACCCTTAACCAGGTCATACACCTTCCCACCTTCTTTCCCAACCCTCAAAACAAGGGGCAAAGAATTCTACACTCACTAGATGTGCACAGACAACTCCGATACTATCTGGACCGCACTAAACCATTCAGAAAAACTGACCAGCTTCTTGTAAGCTTTGCCCCAAGGGCTGAAGGGAAGCCCATCTCCAAACCATTTCCAAGTGGATTTCACACTGTATCCATTTTTGCTGCAAACTACATGGGAAACCCATCCCTAAGTCTATCCGTACCCACTCCACTAGGGCAACCTCCACTTCCACTGCCTTCCTCAGAGGCGTACCTACCAGGGACATCTTGGAAGCAGCCACCAGGACCTCTGTCCATACCTTTACAAAGCATTACCACCTACCTCTCTTTTCTAAGTCTAGGGAATGGTTTGCCTCTGCAGTTCTGCAGGGCCTCCTGATCCATACCTAGGACTCTACCTATCCTTTCACCCTCTACCTCATCTTTGGGAATCCTCCCACAGGTGATGACTGCAACAGTGAAACACGAAGAACATAGTACAGTTGTGTACACTTACCATATATGTAGATGTTCGAGTGTATTTACTATTGCAGTCTTGGTTTCCCTCCCTCCATCACCCATTTAACATCTTCCTCTAGGGGGAAACAAGCTTCCCAAGGTGGCTCTTGGCCACCAGGACCACTTCTCCGTTTTCCCTTGTGCTTCTGACATGTTAGGGCAAGAAAAACTGATGTAATGACGTTGCCTGCCTTGCTTTATAGTACTGATGATCTGACGTCAGACTACAGGTGACAGCAGCCAGCGCACAAAAACATTGACTCTGGTATTTGGGCCGGCCGAGGGCTACCACAGCAGGGATATCCCGATGACTGCAACAGTGAATACACTCGAACATCTACATTTATGGCAAGTGTACACAACTGTACTTTTTTCAGGTATTTAACAGGCACACAGTAGTATTGTAATTATTTAGAGAATCATGTTATCACACATTCTAATTGGGTGAAATTAACCACATGATGTTCTTAGTATCTAATGTGTTTTATTTGCATGACAGGATTTCTGTCCTTCTGTCATAGACGAAAGGGCTCATCTCTTTTACTTGTGAATACATTTTTTTTTTTTTTTTTTTTAGTACACGGCCACACTTTTGTTGAGCATCCTTTCCTGTCATCATAGAGGTGCCCCTTTTATTTTTTGGTTAATGGTTCTTAAAAATATATTTTGGACACTGCCAATATGGTTGGCTGTTCACATCTTCATTGAACACTAAGTCTGATGCATAGTCCAAACCAAAGGTAGGACAGTTTTTACATAACTATGCTAAAGGGAATCCAGTGTAATAAACCACTCAGTAAAAAGCTGCTTGAAAAATCCAACCAAGTTAGTGTCCACTGTGTAATACATAAAACATCCTGTAGTGGAAGCCCATAGTATGTATGCAAATGACTCCGTAAGGACATACCAGTATTTCAGCTACATGGCTTCTGAATGTCCATGATTTCTTATTTTTAAAGTTTTTATTAGTACATTCAGACCAGTTTTACTACATGGTTTGTCAGTGTGACCTTTTTACCTTTTGATTTAGATATTATTCGGGATACTTTTCAGGCAACCTAATGTTTATCGATATTGGGCTTGATAGCCAAGCAATCCACTTATGCTGTACTGACAAGATCAGAAAAAGGCCAAAACATGGCATGTCTGCAGGTAGTGGTGTTTGGCTTTATTAGCCTGAATGTACCCATAAAGACTTAAAAAGTAAGAGGTCATGGGCATTCAGAAGCCGTGTAGTTGAAACAGTGTGAAGACTTTAGTTTGCTTGACTGGGCCTTGCAGTTTTTGCTGAATGGTTTGTCTGTGTGACCTTTTAACCCTTTGGTTTGCAAAGTACGATAATACAGATATGATGATTTCATGGTCATTGTCTTCAAGGAGACCTTCTGCAGTGGATGCTCGATCCCCTTCTCCTGTCATATACTTGTCTTTAAGCAAGCTTCTTTCTTGGTTAGATTTTCCCATGAGTATGGCATTTATATAGTTTTATACTCTTGTGTTCTGTTTCCTTGCCTTACAGGTTGAGTTCTTTCACTTTACTGAGGTTGAATTGAGGAGTGCAGGTGGCGGATGCACCCATGTGGTAGTTAGGGGGTGTACACACCACCAACCATGGAAAGTACGGAAAATTCTGAGTTATGTTGAGCATGGAATATCGTAAGTAGAAATCTCTTGACAGTTATCCACTATAGAAGGACTCCTCAAAGATCAGATGATATGGTTATTTACATGTACATTATTCAGTTATGCCTGTTTTTGCCATAACTGTAGACATTATAGATATGCTTTATCAGCAGAATGCCTGTCTGTCCTTCACGGTTCCTTTTTCATATTCCTGTTCTGATGATTAGCAGGATAGAACTAAATAAGAGGAGAGCCTTACCCCTTCCAGAATGAATGTCCATTTGTTAATGAGGCCAGAACAACTGAACAGAAGTGCAGCTCCATAAAATATTTGTTTGAAGATGAAACCAATAAACATTGTCTTTGGGTAGGAAGAGTCTTTAAAGTAAATCCTATTTGCTTACCACATCTGAAAATCTGAAATTACAGTTTATATCCACACAGCTAACCTTCTGTTGAAAACTAAGCACTGCCTTCACCCTCACTTTGTGTACAATGTGTTGCAGAAGTTTTAGTCCTACATATTTTAACTTTTTTTTTTTTAACTTGTACTTCTGCCCTCTGATGTTCAGAGATTTAAATTTGCCACTAGGTGAAATAAGTATCCAGAAGAAAACAGTTTGGTAATTTAATTTGTTTTAATTCTGTCTAATGTTGTTACTGTTGATGTTTTATTTCTTTACAGTATGCAATAATTTGACAAATTACAAGAGAGCAAGCCCCTTTTTGTGCATGGACCTTTCCTATATTACAGCCCTGCTGAAAGAAGGTTTTGGTTTTCACGAGGATTCGATTATACGGGTAAGAAAGGTGTAGTCTTGCCACTTTTTTATGGTCTTTTGTATTTGCTATGCACTGTTGCTTTTGCGGTGAAGTTTTCTTCTCATTTTCTTATGAAGCTTTTTAGTTTATTTACTTTTACATGTAATCTTTGATTCTCTTTTATGTAATCTTCATGTTCTGCATCAAGAATGACCCCCCTTGCTAGTGAGAATTTGTTGTACCCTGGACAGGGCATATAAGTAAACCTAATATGTAGAAGGAAAGATGAAGCAAGGAATTTAAAGAAGAGATTGTGTGAGAAAGAGGGTGTAGAACAGCAGTAGGAGTTAACAAAATAGTTGCACTGAAAACATTGTTTAAAAAATTACTTTAAGACTATTTCAAAGTCTTGGGATGAGAATAACTGTTCTTTTTATGTGGGATTGAATTCCAGGAAGCAGGTGCATGGAACAGTGTGTGTGAAGGGAGATCTAAATAGGAAGTGGTCATCAGAAGTCCTTACTGTGAATGGGTTGTTGTGGAAGTGTAATAAGCCTCATAGAGGGGACACGGTAATTGTCATTTAAGTTTAAATGTCAGTGTGTTAAGGGGAATAGTTGCTCTGGATGGAACAGTGGAAATGGTGGTACAGTGGTGTTCATTTTGGGGCATAATTGAAGGAATCTGAGGATTTTGTTCTCAGCCTTTTAAAGGATACCAACAGTTTACGTAGAATTGCGAACCATTGTTGGAAGGGCATTTCCTAACTAGGTAGTAATACATTTGACAGTTGCTTGTCTGGCTTCTTTCAGAATTAGGTGAGTAATTCTGTACCCCACTTGAATATTTGTCGGAACATTTTGGGGCTGCAGTTCATTAAGGAGTAAGAATGATAGGGCTGGACAAAGAATTAACCCCTGATATTTCTGGAGGGTGACCACTGTGATGAAGGTGTCTTAGTGGGTTGGTAATACTGAGCGATGCAGTCTGATGTATCTTTTTTAAACAAGAAACATCCTTATTAAATGATCACTTATACACAATTATACTTTTATGTACATAAAAACAATGTTAACATATTGTCAGCTGCAAATGTTATATATCACTTGGTCTATCTAGTCCTTGTCAGTCAAACATTACAAAACTCGTTCAATTTCTCCCTTCCCTTTAACCTCATTCCTCCTCCAAAACATTATTCTGCATATATTGCTCCCACAATTCCCTTTTTCTATGTAATTTGCTCCTACCCTTTTTCTGAAAATCCCACTTCCAGTTGTTTTATCTCTGTTACCATGTACTGCTAGTACAGTTGATTTAGACTTAGATTTCCATTTTCTAGTAATTGCTTATTTGGCAGCCAACAGAATTAAACTCAGCAAGGCCTTTCTTTGTCTAGCAAATCTGATTCTGTATCATAGCTCAAAAAATAATTTCCTTACCAATTTGCTCAACCAGTATTTCTGTTAAAGTAGTGGAATTTTTAAAGTCTTCCAGTTCATTACAATTACTCCTTCTTTCCCATCATACCTCCAACACTCCAAAATTTGCAATTTACCTGACAAAAAAATTCTTAGGAGTCTGTGTGGGGTATCAAAATACTTATGCAAACAATTCCAAAGAAAATATCCTAAATCTTCTAAACTTTGTTGCATATTTGGGAGTGTGTGTGTGTGTGTGTGTGTGTGTGTGTGTGTGTGTGTGTGTGTATATATATATATATATATATACATATAATTTATATATCCCACCACTGTTTCTTTGTGAATTGCTTATCCAGTCTCTCTTCCCAAACCTTTCCAACCTCCTCAGATTGATTCCTCTAGTTATCATGCAGTATTTTATATGGCCTACTGATTATCCCTTTTTAACAGCAGCTTCTGTTTTAAATTCTACTAAAAAAACTCGAGTGCTGGTCTTTCACTTTGGTTCCCCTTATTCCAGCCCCTTGCCTATTTTCTGTACCTCTAATTGCAGAATCTTCTTTCTTCATCCTTATGTCTGCTTCATTTTTAGAATACTTTCTGCTACTTTATGAATATAATAATCTGTATGGTTATCCTTATTCTCCTTAATGATCTGCGTCCAAAATCCCAGTCTCTCCTTGTTTCTTGAACTTCCCCTGTTTCATCATCATCCCTTTCCACTTTGAATTATATCTTTCTGCTTGTGCTATGTATGAGTAGCTCTGAAAAAAAAATGAAAATCAGGTAATCCCAAACCACCTTATTGTATTGGAATGATCACCTTATCCCACATGACTCATTGGCCTCTCACCCCCATCCCCCAGATAAAATCCTTCAGCTCTATATTAATTGCAGCCCACAACTTATCCTCTGACTGATAAAAAACATGCCTGATTTGTGTATAAAACTAAAGGGACTAAAAACACTTTTTACTGTTTGTATCTTGCTATCCAAATTCATAAAACAGAGCTTCCCAATCTCATGTTGTTATGTTTTGTTTAGTCTCTACCCACATGTCTTTAGTTGCCATAACAGAATAGTTTCATCATGTCCCCATAAATGAGTATTGTTGAACCAGTTCATCTGTGGGTACATAGTTTGCAGCTGTTGCCTTTGTTTCACCTTCATTAATTTTTGCATCATGATGTCTCAGACTGTTTCACAACACTGAGATGTCTTTCCTGGTTTTATCTGATATAAAATAATATCATATGAAAATAAAACCAACTTTTCCTGACTACCATACCAATTATATTCTTGAATTTCTGAGTACTTTCTTTTCTTTTCAAGTTCCAAGTACAATCCAAATAACAAAGGGAAAAGAGGACACCTGTACCTTGTTCCTCTGCTCAAACAGAACTTATCAAAGAGGAATCCCCTCACACACTTTAATTTTCACCTCCGATCCCTCATGTATCCACCTAATCAACCTTATAATTTTATCAGGGAATGCAAATGCTTTCATTTCCCTCCTCATAAAATCCCAATTTACTGGGTCAGATACTTTTCTCTGTATCAAGACCCACCAAAAATAGTGGTATTTTCTTACATTCTGCTTCCCTCTGGATCTTCAGTTTTTCTATTAATGCTGTTAAATGTTTGTCTCTCCTCCACAAAACCACATTGATCAATATCTATCAATTATGACATCACCTTTGCCATTCTTTTAGCCATTATAGACATAAACACTTTATAATTATGGTTTAGAATTGACATGGGCATACGAGAAGCTGGATTTGATGGGCCCTTTACCTTCTTTAGGTATCAGTCACCACCACTTTCTTTCAGTATGTCGGTGCTTCTCCTTTAAAAAAATTTAAAATACTGTTAAACAAAACCTTCCAGATATTTATCATTTTCATCCCTCCTTGCTTCCAGACTGCCACAGGAATGCCATCAATTCCTGGAGACTTTCCTGTAGATTGGTTATACATCACTATTTTCATCTCATCTCTTCCTATCCCAACTGTTAGCAATTGAGCCTCTCATCTACCTCTAATGTTGGCATATTTAATTCTTCATATAAACATTTCCATTTGTACTTTTTCTACATTTTTCTGCTTTATACAGATTGTCGTAAAACGGCCTAAATATTTCTAATTCCTGTACAGGACCTCTGGTTATTTTCATTGTTATAGGCTCCCTGAGTTTAGCAACAACCCTTTCTGCTTTCTGTTGACTAAGACATTATTCCAGAAGTTTTTGTGCTCTGGAGTTATTAAAAAAACACTGCTTAACAGTAATCTTTCTAATTAGTATCAAGGTTGTTCTTTATTTTTCTCTATCACACTCTGCAGTTGTGCCTCTTCTTGTTCTGTGAGATTTCCCTTATTCTGTAATACTTTAACCTTTGTCAGCCTCTCTAAATAATTTTTGTGACTTCTTAACCATATATCTTTTTCTTTTATGTCCATTCTGTTTTTAAACTCCACTTTTAATTTTATCCCACTCCCTACCTAGCTATATTTTCAGAAGAAATGTCTATCTTCTCTAATAACCTCTAAATAATTTCCATTACCCATTCCTTAAATTCCTCTCTTAACAGATAAGTAGGGAAACACCAATGTCTTATTTTTATTTCATTACCCTGCATTTTTATTTTAGTTATTATTGATGTGTGATCAAACATAGTTATTGGATGTGTAGCAAAACTTTCAGTTAAATGCACATGTTGCTGTAAAATGTAATTTCCATCTAGCCTAGTCCAGTTTTTGTAACTTGGGGAATAATATGCAAATTCTCTCTGAATTCCTACTATTAAATTTATATCACCCATACCAAATATTTTTATAAATTTCTTAAAAAAACTACTCTATTTTGCTATATTTCTGTTCTAGGCCCACAAATACATCCTTACTGTTACAAGTCAAATTCCAGTCCCGTCCCGTCCCCCCCCACTAAGTAATATTCCTGCTGAAAGCTGATTATTTCTCCCAGAATTTTCTTAAGCTCCATTGTAGCAATTTTAGGTGGAATATAAATAACATGCCAGAGTAATCATCCTCCCTTGCCAGTAGCCCCTTAGTACTACAAATCTACTATTATTTTCTTTTATTTTCCTCTTCTCACTATTGGAGCTCTTCTCCCAATTAATATAAGTTCTTACCTTTTTCTTTGTCCCATATATTCCACAGTATAACTATATTGAAATCCTTTCTTTATCAGATTGACATACTCAGTTCTTTCCAAATGTGTCTCCTGCATAGCTGTTTGCAGTGTGCATTTTTTAATATATTTTGCTACTCTTTTTTGTATATATCTGCGAGTCTATTCGCATTTAAACATAATGTGGAAAGTGTCGTCATGATAAGAAATTATTATTCCCACCTGTTATGTACAAGAGCTTTTTTATCTGTCTAGTTTCAGCTTTTGTGTTACATGGATACACTGTTTGGCAGGTTGATCTGTTATACAGTTTTATTGACATATCCATTTGGACCTCTGTCACATCTTACAAAACTGTTTTAATGAAAACCCTCAGACAAAAAAAAAATAATACACCTCCAGAACACCCCAAAATCTATTAACTAAATACTAACATGCAAAACTATGTACATCTTCAAACAATGAAGTTTAACCCTCCTAATAGGAGCAATTGTCCCAGATTGACAGCCACACTGATAGACTTGAATTAACCTATAAGGAAGGGGACTTCGCCTGGCCTTTGAGTGTGGTTCCCGCCAGAGAGGCAGAGGGGAACAATAATGGTAAACGTGCCCTAGAGGGGAGGCAGAGCAGAACCAGGACAGTCCAGAACAATCTTCGATAAGCCCGCGATAAGCCCTTTCAGCATCCCTGAGGGTGTTGCCGACTGCCGCAGTCGGGGGCAAAAAATTATCAGTGTCACTGTACCCTGTATCCTTGACACAAGACAAATGACAAATGTCATCATTCCATCATTTATTCTATTCTATTCCCATATTTTTTTTTCCAAATCAAAAAAAAAAAATCCTTCCAGATGTTCCCAAAGGGATATAGCAGCTTTGGAAATTTCCTCTGAACCTCCTGCTTGGTTCCTCCACTTCCAACCCCGTGCCAGGCTTCCTCATTTATCTCACTCTGTTAGAATGTTTTTTGATAGCTCATAAATCTTCCTCTCGAAAGATTTATTTGAGTAAGTGGAAAGCGCTTTTTCATATTGGGCACAAGGAAAGGACATAGATCCTTTCACGCTTCCATCTAGTCCTTCCTTGATTTTCTTGAACTCTTCCATGCAGGTTCATCTCCATCTCTTAACACTCTTAAGGGCAGTGCTATTTATTAATTTCCATGTAGGTATTTCTGAATCTGCCTAATGTCTTATCCACCTTAAAATGCATGATACAGCCTGTGCTTCTCCTTCCACTGAGTATCTGTTTTTGTCTTATCGTTATTCCTTTCCCAGATGAAGAAAACATCTTGAATGCTTTCAGAATACATCTCCTAGCCATTGAAAGTAGTATTCTGTTTTTATTGCCCCCTTATCAGATTGTCTCCACAGAAACATGAGAATCAGCTAGGCAGTTATGTTCCACTACACATATTGAACTGTAAACAGTTTTGTACTAGAGGGGAAACACTATTCAGTATTCACTTTATTCACCGTTCTTTTATTTATTTGCCTCCCCTTAAAACATGTGTTAAGTCAAGACAAGGGCCTTAATCCAGTCATTCCCCTATGCAAAAATAAGAAAAAGCATATTAATTTTTCTTGTCATGCTCTCTTGTCCAGGCTTTCCTCTCTTTTTACATTGCAGTGCCAACGTTTGTTAAAACTGAATAAAAACTTTCAAGAAAATCCTAGCCAAGCTAGAGTTTTCACTGGGTGATTCCTTAAAACCTCTTGTAAAAGAGGATAAAGGGATGTATGCAAGTGACCCATCAGGTGTTACAGCTGTATGGCAGTTCTGAATGCCCATGACTTTTTTCTTTTTAAGTCTGTTATAGGTTCATAGGTTGGTACTAGGCTATCGGCCCTAGGGCCTATACAAGCCTAGCCATAACAATTCCCTGGATATTTCTTCCCACAATATTTACTTCCCTGAACCCCTGACTGACATGATCCCCTGGGTGAATTTCCTATCTCCCATCCAATCATCAAGGTTCCTTTTGAAGAGGGCCAAGGAGGCGCTCTGCTTGACATGTATGGGCAGTCTATTCCAGAGTATGGGGAGTCTCTGGGTCAGGAACCTATCCCTCCAGCATGTTTTGTTCATTGTGATGACAAGGTTTAGATCCCTGGAGCGTGAATCTGAAGGATTGGGATTTCTTTAAGTGGAGCATTTCCAACAGCTCAGGGTTTGACATTGGACAAACTCAGGCCAATAAAGCCAAACCCCAAAATAAAGACATTGCATAAGTAAAAAGAAGAAGGGAAAAGAAATAGAGGCATTGGGTTACTGTATTATCTGTACTACACACGAAAATAACTGGAAAAGCTTTACTTTATAGCTTGCAGTACATGTTGTGTATTATAAAAATACTGTTTGGAACAAAATTTTACTGACAATTAACTTATTTCTTTCCTCTTTCCCTCTCTTAAACGTTCTTCCAAACATTGATTACATGAAATAGGAATATGCTTTGAAGTCCCCTACAAATTTTACAAAGTTAAAAAGTCCAATATTTCCAGGTTTTCTTGTTCTGTTATACTTCACAAATACAATTGTTTTGTAATCCCATATTTATTCATTAATTTCTGAGTTGTTGGTTTTCTTCCTGTTGACCACCATCTCCCAAATCCAGTTGTTGGTTCATGTTCAATGTACTCCTGGTTCTTCTAGTCAACTCTTCACTGGCATAATCTCTCTCTGGGCTTTATTATCAGAAAATCCCCTTCTGTTTGATAGCTCACTTTTTATTCCTTCCTTAGCATGTTCTGCATCAAAAAATGATTTTGACCCTCCAGGAAAAAATATTCTGAAAATAGCTGGATACAGCAGCTTTGAGTATCATACCTGCTTCTTGACATTCCCTGATTGCAGGAATAATTTGCTCTTCTTCTGCCTGGTGTACAGTGAGTATTCATTTTCTACAAACACTCTACTGTCTCACACTTTTAGTACTTTGTCCTTCTGCCACAGTTTTGTCAGAATCAACTCTTTCTGCTGGCAGGATTGCATTTTTACTATTAAAGATTGTGGCTGCTTTCAAATGGCCAAGTTTGGAGCATATACACAATGTACCCTTTCAAGTAACAACTCCTGCTTTGGATTACCAGTCTAGTTGCCTATTTGTGAGTTCATAAAAATTAATGCAGTCTGTTCCTACCAGTTTCTTTTGGTACAGCAGAAAATCTCAGGTTTTCCCTACTTGCTCTGTACTCTTAATTCTACCATTTTTGAAACATCTCTTGTTGAGCAGTCTCATACTCACCCTGTCTCTTCTTCATTTCAACCTCTTATTTTAGCAGTTTTATCAGCTCACCTGAATATCTGTTTAAAGCTTCTTCCTTTTTTCCAGCCTTTTGTTATTTGAGTTGATATACTCTTTCAGTGTTTGATTTATTTTAATCAACTTTGAGCACATATGACTTATGACTTCCAGTAATCTAGAGGAAAAAATGTCTTGCACCCAATCTTGAGTTTGAACTGCTTTTTGATGAACAGCTGCAGAATTCTTCCTAGTCAGTGTTTTCTTCTCACCTTTTGTGATCAATTTTTTTTCTTTTTTGCTGGCATCCAGTGTGCTTACTAGCCAGTTACTGAAATTTACCAAAAAAGATAACTTCTCTGGATCTCTCTTCTGAGTTTCTCTTTTCACACTGGGAGAACTGAAATTCGGCTGTTACTCAGTTTGCAGACAGCTTGAAAGTCCCTGATAAAATATTTTTGGTACCAAAAAGCATAGTGAATTTGTTACTGTTTTGTCTTAACTTTTTTATTTTTTGATAAAAGCTACTTCCATAGGTGATGGACATCACTTTGAGTGACTTGAATCTGTAAGTGATCCATGTCACTTAGAATGGCTTGATTTATTTAATTGAGAGAGCGGCCAGCCTGGGTAATGACCATGGCATCTCCATATAGCCTACAGTTAAGATGTAGAGGTTCCAAATTCTTGACGTATGCTAGAGGTTCTAACTCACTGTAGGTAATTAACCTAGTAGGTGGAATCGTGATTGTTGTTTGGGGGAATTTAAACGGTGAACCACTGTTGTAATTCGTAATTATAGATCTGAAGTAGGCAGACTTCATTCGTCTGCAACCTGTGGGTATCGGATCCGACCTCGGATCCGAGCCGGCAATTCAAAAGCTTAGGCTCTGAGCTCCTAGCTCCTCCCTCTTACCCATAACCCCTTGCCAAGCCCTGACTGACCTCAGATTTCGTTTGCCGCTTTTCAAGTAGCTACGGATTCTTGAGCTCCTGGCGTTTTTTGGTGACAGATAAGTTTGTCTGACTAAAAAAGTTTACAAATTCTCTAATTTTGTTTCAGATTTTATTAGTGTTGATTGTGTTAGGCTTTCCTCTCTCTTTTTAGTTAATATTTCTCGGGTTTTGCGTAGTTAGTGTGTGTGTGTTGTGTTAGGCCTTCAGGGTTTATTATGTCTGAAGCCCATAAGGCTGTTTTCTCCAAATGTACCGAGTGTGGCCATAAGCTGTCCCCAGCGGATGGCCACACTCAGTGCGTTAAATGCTTGGGGGTTGAACACCTGTCATCTGGTTGTACCATTTGTGCAGGGTTCAACCCCCGGGCTTTGAGGGAGCGGAGGTCGAAGCTGGTGCTGGCGGGTCTTTTACCTCCAGATACCGCTTCGGCTTCTGCCCCTTCTACTCAGCAACCTGTTGCTGTGGGCTCTCCCCCTCCGGCTGGGACTCAACCTCCCTCTAAGTTGCCGGAGGGGAAAGAGTCCTCTAGGGAGAGAGAAGAAGGAGAGGCACAGGGAGAGGCACCACAAAAGGAGAGCCGAAACTTCCAGTTCGGCTCCTCCATCTAAGCGGGCCTCCCCTGTGCCTTCTAGCTTTCCTCCTCCTCAGCTCCACTCCCCTCGGTTCTCTCCTGGACCCGAGGAGGAGGAGGCTAGCCCTTCTAGGAGGTCTCCGAGGCGGCTCTCTAGGTCTGCTTCGGTGGCCTCCACCAGGTCAACTTTTTCCATGAGCGAAGCTGATATGGACCGGATGATAAGGAAATTCATCCAGGCCCAAATGCAAATGGGAGTGCTCCTAGCCCCCCCCCATCCGGGAGGGGTTTCGACCCCTTTTTTCACCCCCTTGGCTCCTTCTCCGACCCATACCACAGGTTCGGAGCTGTCGGCGCCGGGCAGACTTGGATCCGGGGGTGGGTCGGATCCGATGGGTCGGCGCACCTCGGATCCGTCCCATCCCTTGAGTGCTTGGTGCCGGACCCGACCTCTCGGAGCCGAGGCGAGCCTCGGATCCGAGTGAGCTGGTGTGTCTTCGGCTCCATCCAGGTCGGAGCACCAGTCTCGGATCCGGCGGTTTCGGCTCCGACTCGATCCGCAAGGCCGGATCCGAGTGGGGTCGGCTCGGGTTTAGAGAAGCTGGCTCCCCTCGGCCTTCGACGTAGTGGAAAGGGCACTGTTGAGGACGTCCGGACCCCGGTCCCTGCCACGGCTCCATCCCGCACTCCCTTGCAGTTGGGCCAGGCCCCACCAGCCGGTCCCAGGGACAGCCCGCCTCGATGTCCCAAGTGGTTCCCTTGGAACATCCAACTGCTGAAGAGTACTCCTCGGACAGCCCCGATGAAGTACCTCGGGCGTAAGTGCAAAGGAGGCACATGGACTCCCGAGTCCGTTACTGAAGACACAGACTTGGATGAAGGGAAGGCTCCCTAGGTCACCCCTGAGGGCGTCTCATTTGGAGACATTATGGAGATGTTAAGGATCAAGGGGGGTGGTCTGCCCCCAAGGCTTCCTCGGACGAGTCTGTGTTCTTGGAGGCATTCGAGGCGGGCCCTTCTACCTCTTGGGTGTCCCTCCTGCTGACCCTCTGGTGGATCTTATTTCCATCAGGCGTGGAAGGATCCGGACACCGTTGAGCCTGTCCCAAGCGCCCGGACCGCATCCTTTCCCTCCGGCAGACCGCACTCACTGGAGCAAGGGCCCCCAGTAGATGCCATGATGATGGCTGCAGCCACGAAGAGGAATTGGCCCAGGAGAGTCCCTCCATGCATCCTCTGGGCAAGGAGTCCCGCTCGATGGATCGCATTGGGAAGCGAGTTTTCAGTTCAGCAACCTTCTCTTTGAGAGCGCTGAACTACATGGCACATGTCATTAGGATGCAGCGGGATCTGATTAAAGAATCGCTGCATCTCCCCGAGTCCATGTCGAGTGAGGATAAACAGGTATATTCCACACAAATGGCCACTCTCAGATCAGTTTCCAATACGTCTATGCGGCTGCTTTCTCATGCTACTGAGGGAGCCGCTAGAGCCAGCGGAGCAGGCCTAGTCATGAGGCGACAGGCCTGGCTCCGCCACTGTGATTTTGCAGAGCCCTTCAAGGCGACCTTCGAATGCCCCTTCGATGGTTCTGCCTTGTTTGGCAAGACTGTTCAAACATTAGTCCAGAGCGAAAAGGATGGGAAGACGCTGTCTGCCGTCGGAGTCCGCTTCTCAGCTCCCCAGAGGTCCTTCTCTAAGAACCAAAAGGGACAGAAGAAGATGTGGTTCCGGAAATCGCAGCAGTCCCAACCTGCTCCGGATAACCAGTCCTTCCGTGGCAGAGGAGGACGGGGAGGTCGTCGTCCTAGAGGCAGGGGGGCTCCTGGCAACTTTGGGTCCAGAGAACCTTTCTCTGATAGACCCACGCAGCAGCCCTGAAGGGTTGCCCGGCTGTCCGTCTCTGGAGGCAGTCGGGGGGCGGTTTTCGAGGCACCTGACTTCTTGGGAGTCCATAACAACAGACAGTTGGGTGCTTCGTGTCATATCCAGAGGTTATTCAATTCCCCTATTCAAGGTTCCCAAATCTCGCAGCCTCCCAGATGTTCCACCCGACCAAAGGGAGGCAGCAGCTGAAATCGAACAACTGCTAGAAAAAGAGTTATCCAGCGTCCCGAGATCAAACCGGATTAGGGTTTTACTCCAGGTTCTTTTGGTGCCAAAGAAAACGGGGACCTAAGACCAATCTTAGACCTTTCCCAGCTGAACCTGTCAGTAACCAAGCAAAGTTCCGGATGGTCACCCTGCAATCTATACTTCCCCTCTTGAGGGAGAACGACTGGATGTGCTCCATCGACCTCAAGGACGCGTACTACCACATTCGCATGGACAGGCGATCCAGGAGGTTTCTTCGCTTCCGGCTGGGAGCCAGTCATTATCAGTTCAGGGTCCTCCCCTTTGGTCTCACCTCAGCCCCCAGGGTGTTCACCAAGGTGCTAGCGGTGGTAGCGGCCCACCTGAGGCTCCAGGGATTACAGGTCTTTCCGTACCTGGACGACTGGCTCCTGACGGCATCATCAAGGCATCTTCTGTGCTCAGCCAGAGACTATTTTCTTCAACTGGCCCCAGGGCTGGGCATCACGATCAACTGGGAGAAATCTTTGCTGCACCCAACACAAGTTATAGATTTCATAGGAGGAAGACTAAACACCAGATCAATGAGAGCCTTCCTCACTCCAGACAGAATTGCCAACCTGAAGTGTCATGTGACAGCGGTCCTGCAACCATCTCCAACTGCAGCTTTGGTCCTGAGAGCCCTAGGTTCTATGGCGGCAGCTATTCCGCTTCTCATTCATGCTCGCTTACGCATGCGGGTTCTTCAATGGACCCTTCAGGTTCAGTGGTCCCCTCTTTGTTCCCCTCTCAACGCTCCTATTGCGGTCAGCAAGGCGTGCAGGGACTCCCTTCTTTGGTGGCTTCTTTCTCCGTAGCCCCTGGCAGGGAGACCTTTTTGTGCTGCATTTCCCCGAGCCACAGTGACCACGGACGCTTCTTGCCTCGGGTGGGGGGGGCATTCTGCGGGAAAGATTGTCCAAGGCACGTGGAATCCCACAGAGGCGTCTTTGCATATAAATGTCCTGGAAATGAGGGCGGTGCTCCTAGCGTTGCAAGCACTTCACCACGTTCTTCCTTCAGGGACTATTGCGATTCAGACAGACAACATGTCGGTAGTCTGGTATATCAACAAACAGGGAGGAACCAGGTCTTACCCCCTTTGTCGAGAGGCCATGAGAGTCTGGGAATGGGCAATTTCCACCAAATGCTTTCTGGTAGCAACGCACATTCTGGGAAAGTCCAACATCCTTGCGGACAAGCTCAGTCGCACCATTCTTTCTCCACACAAGTGGTTTCTCAATCCTCAAGTAGCGAAGAAGATTTTTGCCGTCTGGGGGCAACCCTGTTGCGATCTTTTTGCCTCTCCCTCAAACGCCAAATGCGACAATTTCTTCGCTCTGCTTCCCCCACCAGGGAGTTCCGAGAGATGCTCTGGTGCATGCTTAGCCTCCCGGTCTCCTTTATGCCTACCCTCCACTTCCTCTGATGCAGAGGCTTCTGCAGAAAGCCAACAGTTTGGGGAGCAGAATGATTCTCATTGCCCCGTTCTGGCCTCGTCAACCTTGGTTCCCCTTCGTATGGTCTCACAAAATCAATCCACCCTGGATTCTGGATCCAATTCGGATCTCATCTCCCACCCTCTGGGAATGTCGGTTCCCAATCTGCGCACCCTGAAGTTGACAGCTTGGCTGCTCCAGTTCCATCCTTGATTAGGACTCGGTATCTCATCACCGGTCAAGGCCATTTTAGTGGCAGCTCATAAACCTTCCACCAGGCAGGTTTATCGGAGTAAATGGAAGAGATTCTCTATTTGGGCGGTACAGAGAACTTTGGATCCTTTCTCGGCACCTATGTCAGCGGTGCTGGATTTTTAACAGACCTCTTTCATCAAGGGGCAAGTTCTTCCACGATTAAGGTACAATTGGCAGCTATCTCGCATTATCACATTGGTCATGAGACAGCTCCCCTTATGACGGCGAAATTATGCAAAACATTTCTCAAAGGGTTTATTTTGTTGTGGCCTCCAATCATGGTGGTTGCACCACCTTGGGACTTGTCTTTAGTTCTGCAAGCCCTTACTGCTCCTCCTTCGAGCCTGCAGCTTCTACAGATTTAAAGTACCTTTCCTGGAAGACTGCCTTCTTGGTAGCTATCACTTCAGCCAGAAGAGTGTCTGAGCTTCAGGCTCTATCGTCAACCGCCTTACCTTTCTTTCTTCCCTGATAGGGTGTGCCTCAGGACCAAACCATCTTTTCTTACGTAGGTCTCTTCTGAATCAATATTAACCAATCAATTAATTTACCTGTGTTTTTCCCAAGTACTCAAACAAAGGAGAATACAAATTGCATTCCTTGGATGTTCATAGACAATTACGTTTTATATTCACAGAACAGCTGGTCACAGGAAATCAGATCAGCTGTTCGTCTCCTTTGCTAAATTTGCTCTGGGTAAAGCAGTATCTAAAGTCACACTATCTAAGTGGATTGCTAATTGTATTCTGCAGGCATATGACACTTCAGGTAGACCTGCTCCTCAGAGGGTTACGGCTCATTCTACTAGGGCAGTTTCCACGTCAGCCGCCTTTAAGTCCCGTGTATCATTGGATGATATCTGCTGCAGCTACTTGGGCCTCGCCTCATACTTTTATTTCTCATTATAAGGTGGATGTTGTTTCTAGAGGAAGAGCATCCTTTGGCTCAGCGGTGCTCGAAACATCCTTCCATGACGCCCAAGATTCAGGTAGCTAGGGACTCTGTCCCACAGGTTGCAGACGAATGAAGTCTGCCTACTTCAGATTTAGAAGTTATGTACTCACCATAACGTTCCATCTGAGTAGGTGACTTCATTCGGATGCAACCATCCTCCATCCCCCTGACCTTTATAGAGCGAGTATTTATGCTGTTTTCGTGTACTGTAGTCAGTATTTTGAGGCAAACTCAATCTGAGGTCAGTCAGGGCTTGGCAAGGGGTTATGGGTAAGAGGGAGGAGCTAGGAGCTCGGAGCCTAAGCTTTTGAATTGCCGGCTCGGATCCGAGGTCGGATCCGATACCCACAGGTTGCATCCGAATGAAGTCACCTACTCAGATGGAACGTTATGGTGAGTACATAACTTCTAATTTCTGTTACCTGTGTTTCTAGTGAGTTTTACCGGTAATTTACATGCTGTTAAAAGCAAATAGAGTGATTTCTGTTGCTGTTGTGATTTGATGTGAGAAATCAAAAACAGGAAAACTAAATGTTTCATGTCAATTACGAAAAGAGGGGGTTGTTTTATTCACATTAATGATCAGAGTTTATTTTGGGCAGCTTTCTTCTTGGAATACTTCATTTAACTATATTCTGTCTCAGTTTATTTTCTTCATAAAATCACTGTTGCAGTACTCCTCACAAATGGGATTAATCCACAAGGATATCCATACATCCAGACTGCCTACGAAGCTCAGGCTTCTTCCTCATATATGGTATATCTGCCCTAGGCATGGGCTGACATGCTAGTATAAGAGGAAAATATAGTGGTGTAAAATCTTACCATAACAGTAGATGCCCTTAGTGGTGTAAAATCTTACCATAACAGTAGATGCCCTTAGTGGTGTAAAATCTTACCATAACAGTAGATGCCCTTAGTGGTGTAAAATCTTACCATAACAGTAGATGCCCTTAGTGGTGTAAAATCTTACCATAACAGTAGATGCCCTTAGTGGTGTAAAATCTTACCATAACAGTAGATGCCCTTAGTGGTGTAAAATCTTACCATAACAGTAGATGCCCTTAGTGGTGTAAAATCTTACCATAACAGTAGATGCCCTTGCCTTCACTGCTGCAGCATTCTTAACATACGGGATTCCCTGCCATGGAAACCAGACTTCCAACCAGTCTACCAAAGATTCTTGTTGCTTTAAAGGTAAGCAGAATGTCACCCAAACACTCCTTGTGTAGCATAGGACATAAAAGGTGACGTTCAGGCCTACCATAGTCAGAACTGATTTCCCCAGTAGGAGCACCAGTCCAAGGAACCCAAGAAGTAATCTGTACATCTGGGAAGGCAAATGACTAGGGGGAAGGAGGGAGGGAGTGAATACTGCAGCAGTGAAGGCAAAGACATATCTAGCATTATGGTAAGATTTTACACAACTGTACTATGTCCTTACATTCATTACTGCAGTAGTCTTAACATATGGGAGAGTGCCAAAGCTCAAGAGGAAACTAGGGAGGGGGAAGGAGCAGAAGCCCTAAAAAGCCATGAAGAACAGCACTAGAAAAAAAACAGCCATAGCTCTAGAGATACCATACAACTTATAGAGCTTGGTAAAGGTATGCACAGAAGTCCAAGTAGCTGCTTCAAGAATACAATTAGTATCTAAGCCCTTGCAAAAAGCAGTAGAAGAAGCCACAGCTCTAGTAGAATGAGCCTTGACTGAAAAGGGAAGGCTCTTGCCATGAAAAGTGTAACAAAAAGAAATAGTCTTAGAAATCCAAGAAGAAATAGATACATACATAGATGGATACAGCAAGTCCCAAAGATCTAGGATGAAAAGAAACAAATAACTGATCAGATTTTCTAATAGCTTTAGTCTTCTCAAAATAAACTGCAAGTTGCCTATGCATGTCCAAAGTATGCAGTGCCCTGTCACGGTCAGTTTGCAGAGAGGAAAAAAGTAACCAGATTAATAGACTGATTAAGTAACTGCTCATAACCGCCTTAGGTGTAAAAGAAGGGTTAGTGAGCAAGGACACCATGTCCTCATGAAATATCAAAAAAGGAGGACAAGCCATAAGGGCCTGTAACTCAGACACCCATCTGACAGAAGAGCTAACAAAAGAACAGTCTTCCAGGAACAATGTTGCAAGGAAGCTGAAGCAGCAGGCTGAAAAGGAGCCCGAGTCAGCTTTTCCAAAACAAAATTAAGATCCCAGGGAGAAGGAACAGGCTTCCTGGGAGGTCTAATGTTAAGGTTGCCTTTAAGAAACTGTTTCACCTCAAGTCTAGAAGCTGAAGGAGGAGAAAAAGGCAGACAAGCAGAGATAGCTGATAAGTGAGCCTTAATAGAATAGGCCAAACCAGCATTGAGCAACTCACACAAATAAGAGAGATCCAAAGGAACATCCACAGCAAGTGGGTCCAGGTTATGAGAGAGACACCAAATACAAAAACCTCTTCCATTTGGATAAGTATGATTTCCTAGTAGTAGGTTCCCTGGCTTCCTGCAGGACTTGCACCATGTCCTCAGAAAAAGGTGTTTGAGGAATGAAAATCTTATCACCCACAGTGTCAGTTGAAGCGTGGACAGGTGGGGATGGATGAGAGATCCCTTGTCTTGAGAGAGTAGATCCACCCTGTGAGGCAACTTGTGATGATTGCCCCTGGCTAAATGCAGAAGAATAGGGAACCAGTGCTGTTGAGGCCAAAAGGGAATCACCAACAAGATTTTGTGAGCATCCTGTTGAATTTTGAACAGGACTTTCGGAATGTGAGGAAGGAGAGGGAATGCGTAAAGAAACATTCCCTTCCAAGAAAATGAGAGGGCGTCCACCTTCCACACCAGAGAACCTGGGACTCTAGCATAAAACAGAGGAAGTTATCTTTTCAGAGGGGAGTCAAAAAAGCCACTTGAGGAGTACCCCACTGGTGGATAATGTCCAGAAACACATCCCTGTAAGTACCCCACTGGTGGATAATGTCCAGAAACACATCCCTATGACGTATCCATTTATGGGACTGAGTTAATGCTCAGAGTGTCTGTCATAATATTCTGACCAGAAGGGATATAAACTGCCTGAAGAGTCACTTGATACTTGATAGCAAGATCCCATACCAGATGTGCCAACCGGCAGAGAAGATAAAATCTCGTTCCTCCCTGTTTGTTGACATACCACATCACTGTAGTATTGTCTGTGAACACTTTGAGAGGCCTTTGAGAGAAAAGAGGATGAAAGGCCTGAAGAGCCAGCAGAAGAGCTCTCATCTCTTTGACATTGACGTGCTCCTTCTGCTGACAAGACGACCACACCCCTGAACTTTTAGGGAGCCAAATGTCACCCCCCCCCCCATTCCATGTCTGCATCATTTGTGAACAGTTCCTGAGAGGGAAGAGGGGGATGAAAAGGGATCTCTGGATTCAGAGACAACTGCTGAATCCACCAGTGATGCTCCTGTCTGAGACAAGGAAAAAGAGGAACTACAAAGTCTAGAGTACGTCCATGTTGAAGCCACACTGACTCCAGGAACTGACTGGCCAGAGGGAGCATTGGAATGGTGGATGCAATGAAACCTAGAGCTATCAGAAATTGCTGGTGTAGTGAAAGCCAGAGGAAGAGGAGTATGAAAGAAAGAAATGAGAGTTAAGGCCTTTGGAGGGAGTGGAGAAGCCAACATTGGCACCGTCTGAATCCTGCAACCCAGAAAAACATGATCCTGAGAAGAAGTCAAAGAAGACTTTTTGAAATTTATAGTGAACCCTAGACTCTGAAGAAGGGAAACGTCAAAATGAAGATTTTGCAAAAGGGTCTCTGGAGAAGGATGCCTGAATCAACAGGTCATCCAAGTAAGGAAATATTTGGATCCAAAGCTATCACAGGAGCAAAGCATTTGGCAAACACCCTTGGGGCAGTAGAAATGTCAAAGGGCAAAGCAGAGAACTAAAAATGCCAGGAAGCAACAGAGAAATGCAAAAACTTCCTCAAAAGAGGCTGGACTGGAATATGGAGATATAACCATCCTTGAGATCCAGAGACAACCTGAGGGAGCAAGAGAGGAAACAGAATCTGAATGGACAGCATCCAAAAGGAAGGCACTTTTAGAAAAGTGTGTAGATGACTGAGGTCTAGAATAGGTTTACAAGTGCCCTCTTTCCTGGGCACTAGAAACAATCTGGAGTAGAACCCTTTTCCCTTTTGGGACACAGGCACCTCTTGAATAGTACCCTGAGAAGAGAGATTTTGAAGAACCTCTAGGAAAAGGAAAGTTGTTCCCGAGAAGGCTGAGGAATGCCCATAAAAGGAGGACAGGATTTCCACACTGTGAAGTACCCCTGAAGAATGATTGACAGAACTCAAGTATCCTCAGTGATCTGAAGCCAAACAGGAAGAGAAAGAGGAATGTGTCAGGGAAGGGATGGATAGTCATACAGCACCTGGTTTGTCTGGAAAGGAAGGCGTCGAAGTCCCTGAAAACTGAGGAGCCTTAGCAGGAGGAGCCTGTTTGCCATTCTTCTTATGTTTAGTAGAAGGGCAGGATTGCCTATGAGCAAATGCAAGCTTAATGGGGTAGTTTCTCTGAGTGTAGGCACAGGAGAAATAAACATATATTTAAGTTCCTGTAAAGCCTTATACATATCCTGAAGGGACTTAAACAAACCAACAGCAGCTTCCCCAAACAAAGGCTCAGAGTCCAGAGGAGCATCCATCAACTTAGTCTTAATGTCAAGTAAAAGCCTAAACCTCAACACCGAACCAAAAAGAGCAGCCCTAGAAGAGGCATCTGCCACATCTTAACTACATTTAATAGAACAACAAACAACTTGAGAGGAAGTCCGAGCAAGGAATGAACAGAAGTTTTACCCTCAGAGTCTGGAAAATCAGAAATAAGTTGACAGGCTTGAGAAAGAGCCAACACATACCTAGACATATGGGTCTGATAATCGCCCTAAAAGCTAGGCTTGCAGAAGTGTAAACCTTCTTACTCAGCCTTTCCATAGCTCTGCTGTCCTTGTCAGAAGGCAATAACTTGGCCAAAGGAAGCAACTGAGACTGGTTATTAGAGACTACAGACACTACAGAAGGGTCAGCAGCAGGACATTTATATAGAAAATAATCCTCAGACACCGTATAAAACCAGTCAGGTTTCTTGGGAGCAGGGAGCAGATATTCAGGCACATTTGAGGTATCAGACAAAGCATCCAGCAAATCAGCCAAAACAGGAGGAATAGTCACAGGCCTAGCAGATTCCAACTGCACCAACGTATAGTACTGCTTGTGGATATCGGAGACCTGAGCAGAATTCCACTTAAAAAAATCGTCCTAAAAAGTGTGTCCTCAAAGGAAATTTCCTCAAAAGGAATATCCGGACTAATAGAGTCCTCTTCCTCTGACCCATAGTCCAAAGGAGAAGGAATTTGAATAGAATAAGTCAGAAATTTGTCTTCAGAACCCAACTCATCCTCAGAAGAATCCTGTTGTCTAGGCATTTTAAGGGGAGTAGAGGACCAAGGAGGAGCAGGAACTGAAACTCCTGTAGGAGGCTTCCAGCCTGCCCCTGAGTAAAAGCCTGACAGTCACTTTGTGGAGGAGCAGAAGAAATATGTTCAAGCTTTTGTGTCTTTTTTAATGAAACGTTCCCTCGAAAAACTGAGAAGGCTCAGACTCAGAAAGACAGTTGAGAACCATAGTAGGAAATTCTTCCCAAACTAAAAATGGAGGAACTCCCCTAGGCCCCTCAGAAAAAAAAATCAACTGTGGTTCCCCCTGAACGTCTGAAACAGACGCCTGCAAAGCCTCTTTGGATGTTGTGCCAGCCAGATCCTCACTGGCCTTCAACACAGTTGAGGCAGAGAAATCTAACAGCACAGCCAGGCAAGCCTCCGAGTTTGTAACAACCTCAGGAGAAACACCTGGCAGAAGCTGGACAGCGGAAGATTACAGTCAAAATTTTTTCATCCTTCTCAAATGGCCGACTCTTGGGGTGGGAGATTCCTTCCATTGTATCTTTAGCAAGAAGCTTAATATGCTGGTTCTCAAGATACAGGGAAAGGGAATAAATTCTACTGCGAGGGGCTTTCAGGACAAACGCCTGAGCAACTGAACAAGACGTATGGTCATGAGAAGCTGCTAGACAAAAAGGCGCATCATGGCTGTCTTTATCGGGAATCTATCTCTCACACTGGCATTTGCCCTTCCTGGATGACATTAACCTCAAGGAGCACAAAACAAGACAAGAAAAACTAAAAACCCCAATGGGGCACTTATCTGCAACTGCAAAGTAGTCAGTAAACAGGCATATATAGTCACTGGAGAATGAAAATTCATTTAACTGGCAGAAAATGGATGCAGGTAAACAGACCGGTGAACAGATGTGTTCAGACTGGCGACAAAGAAGTTCTGACTACAGTAGGCATGAACATCACCTTTATCCCCTACACTACTCAAGGAGCATTTGAGTGATATTTGATGTACCTTTAAAGCAACAGGGGTCTCTGGTAGACTGGCCAGACATTGGACTTCTATGGCAGGGAATCTGATATATTTAGAATAATGCAGCAGTGAATGTAAGGACATCATACAGACATGCCAAAAACCTAAGAACTTTCTTGCTGTTAACCCATGTATCCCACTTCTGTCACTATCACTTATAGTCCTCTGCTTTGGTCAGCTTCAGCAAAGAGACTTGTAGATCAATATGTATGTATACCTGTAAGAAGCTTTCCATGGGCTTGCACATGTGTATAAATACTGAGCATGTACGAGCCTGACTGCCATTTTGCAGTAAGCTGTTGAGATATAAGCATGTAGTCTGTCAGTTAATCAGTTTGTTTATATTTTGTACGGCTGCTATCCATCCTGATGTGTTTCTATGTAATACAGCATATAAACGACTTATAACCAAGGACGAGTGACAAGACTCAAGCAGATAAATGCCCTGTTGGGGGCCTTTCCTGTTTTTGTAATTTTTGTCTTTTTTAAAGAAGTTTTCTTATGCAGAAAGTGTGATTTTGGGTATCTGATTCCTTACAAGGAGTCCCACTTGACTTGTTTGTTTTGTCTCTGGGCTGAACAGTATGTAAAAGTTTGATCTGATGTTGTCAATCTTCATCTATTCTTGACTCTTGGGTATCTGTTCCGATCCTCGGAACTGGCCTGGCCATTGTACATTTCGCACCAGCCAAAAATTTCTCGAGCTAATACTATACACACAATGCCCCTTTCCCATTTACCTCAGATCTCGTTTGCTGCTCTTATAGTAAGACACATCAGCTGACTCACCTCTCGCAGCTAAGTAATATTTAAAATATATTAGTCTTTTTACTTTTCTTTACTATAAAATCTTAATATTCTTCATTTCTCTACCCACCTTTATCACTTGAGTGCGTTTCCATACCCACTGGTATTCTTTCCCTACCATCACTGGTAGCCTTTCCTGTCTCCCTTTTCTCTTAAGCATTTTGGTAGTTCTTTATCCCATTGTTGGTATAACTTTCTCCTTTTCACCTATCCTTCTGTTTGTGTGTGTGGTGTGATTATTGACCTTCTCCTCTGCCACTTTTCAACATGACAGAAAAGTCCAAAAGCATGACTGAATTTAAGCAGTGCCAGGACTGCAGCCAAAATATGCCAAACTCTGATGGGCATTCGGCTTGCGTTTATTGTCTAGGTGCTTCTCATTTATTCCAGGCCTTCAGTACTAGGGCCTTGGTAGAGCATTCAAATAAGCTTATTCTTAAAGGGCTTCTTAAGTCCCCCTTTGAAGAAGAGTTATCCAAGGCCAACAAGTCTCTTAAGGCCTCTGCTTCCAAAACTAGTCTCTCAGTGTCGTCGTCTCCATCAGCACCGACATCAAGAAAGCAGATATCTCTTTCTGTTGGTTCCTCCTCAGAACCGAGAGCTAAAGTTCTGAAGCTCTCTGAACTGATTCTTTCTTCGGCACCAGTCACTTCGGCGCCTTCAGCACCATCTCCAACACCAGCACCATCTGTGTTGGCACCGGCTTCTTTAGTTTCCACATCTGTGGCAACACCTTCTTCTGCCCCGCAAAAGGTTACCTCCTCCTCTTCGGTTCCAAAAATTGATTTTTTACACCAGAGTGTATTCTCCTTCCATTGACTCCTTCTTTGGTCAACTTCCCAGTCCCTTTATAGAAAGGCCAGAATCTCCCTCTGGATTGTCTGTTTGCTCCTCCAAGAGTCTCTCAGATGTCAGTGTGGTGAGATTGGTGGACTAGCTCCTCACAGCTAGCGGTCTTTCTTCTTCTTCCCAACCCTCATTCCCTCCTGCAGCAGTGATGTTTTCTCCCAGGACTCCTTTGATCATTCCTCCTCTGACCTCCTCTGAGGCTTTAGAGCTCCCCACTCCAACCAGTCAGGTTCCTATTGCTTCCGCATTGACAGCCAATTTGCCTTTGGTTCCAGACTCAGCTCTGATTCCAGAGATTGTGGCTCCGCTGTCGGGCCTGAGAGGTTTTGAGTTGTCCTTACCTCTTGGGACTTGGGCAGCTGGGGAATCATTCCTCGGCTCCAGCCTTGGAGGTGGGTGTCTCGGGGTGTGACCCCATTTCAGAGTTGGCCTTTCTTGGTTCCGGGCTCCCATCCCTCCTTAGTGGGAAGGCCTGCTGTCCAGGCTATGGAGAGAGCATTGGCCACCTCAGGTTGTCAGTGGCTCCTGCTGTATTGGAGTTTCATCCACTGACCCCTTCTTACCAGGAGCTTCCAGCAACCTCCACACTCAGACAGCGAGCTCCAAGGTCGCAAGATATCCCAGTTGAGGACCACCCTTTTTCCAAGACCTCCTCAGACATTCCCACTAAGGATCCTCCTCGGAAGAAAACGTGTGAGAGGAAACACCTGGACTCTCTTGAAGAGTCCGTCACTGAGGACTTTGATTTAGATGATGGGGTAGGTTCCCCCTGGCCACCTGCCGGAAGACGTCTCCTTTGGAGACATTCTTGAGATCCTTAAACAGAGGGGTAACTGGAAGCCCAAAGACCCTACCTCTGAGGAGTCTGTGTACTTGCAAGCCTTTAGTTCTCGCTCCTCTGCTTCCTGGCTGACAACTCCCGCTGATGATCTCATCAAACTGATAACTAAGCAGGCTTGGAAATCCCCCGACTCCATAGAACCAATCCCCGAAGACTGGATAAGATCCTTTCAGCAACTGAGGACCACCAACATTGGGCTAAAGAGCTAACAGTAGATGCCATGGTGGTGGCCGCCAAAAAGGAACTCGCCAAGAAAAGTTCCTCTTTTCATCCCCCTGTGAGTCTAGAGTGATGGACAGACTAGGAAAGCGGGTCTATGCATCAATGACCTTCGCCTTAAGGTCCTTAAATTTTCTGCACACTTTACTAGGCTCCAGAGGGATCTGATCAAGGAACTATCGGACACCCTAGCAAGAGTTGTATCTGATAAGGTCCAAGAAAAAGTGGTCTCTCTGCTACCCTGGAGTCTATTTCTAACCCGTCCATGAGGGTCATTTCACATGCAGCTGAAGAGATCACCAGGTCAGCTGGTTCAGACGTTGCTATCAGATGACACGCCTGGATGCACCTGTGTGAGTTTGCGGAGCCATTCAAGTCTTTCTTGTGAGTGCCCCCTTTGACAGATCTTCTTTGTTCGGCACCAAAGTTAAAGAAACTCTAGCCAGATGTCAGAAGGATGGGAAGACCCTATCTGCTGTGGGCATATGTTTTTCCACTCCCCAGAAATCCTGCACTAGGAATCAAAGGAGTGGGAAGATGTGGTTCAAAAAGTCCCAAGGGCCTTTCCAAGACAAATGGGGAAGGCTTCCGTCGTGGTAGGGGGGGGGCTTTAATGGTAGACGCCAACCCCTTGGCAGAGGTGGTCCACAAAACCAGGATTCCAGAGACTTTCTCTGGCCGGTCTTACCAGCACTCTTGAAAGGTGGCCCAATTGCTTACCTCTGGAAGTGGTCTGGGGAAGATTTTCTCTGCATTCAAAAGCATGGCAACAGATAACCATAGATGTTTGGGTGCAGAGAATTATTACCCAAGGTTATTCTGTCCCCTTCATCCTTTATCCCAGATCTTTCACAAGTCTCCCCAATGTTCCACGTGATCAAGAAAGACCAAGCAGCCTTAGAAATCCAAAAGCTGTTACAAAAAAAGAGTCATCCAAGAAGTCCCACCAGACCAGGTAGGATTCGGATTTTACTCGAGATTCTTTTTAGTGCCAAAAAAGACAGGGGACTGGAGACCTGTACTGGATCTCAGCATTCTAAACAAATTTGTTCGACAGTCCAAATTCTGGATGGTCACAGTTCAAGCTATACTTCCTTTTTTGGAGGACAACAATTGGATGTGCTGTATAGATGTTTCAGACGCCTACTACCACATAAAAATAGACAAACTTTCCAGAAGGTTTCTCTGCTTTTTGCTCAAAGCCAATCATTTTCCATTCAGGGTGCTGCCCTTTGGTCTCACCACAGCCCCCAGGGTGTTTACCAAATGTATGGCAGCAGTGACAGCTCACTTAAGACTGCACGGATTCCAAGTGTTTCCATATCTAGACAACTGGCTCTTCACCGCTCCCACCAGACATCTTACTACTTCAAGCAACAGAGATCATTTTGCTTTTGTTCCTGACTGGGAATCACAGTCAATCAAACAAAATCTCAGCTAAGCCCCTCTCAAGATTTAGAATTCATAGGAGCTCGTCTGAACACCATTTCTTGTGAAGCCTCTCTTCCCCAGCACATATTACAGAACATAAAATCACAAGTATGTCCTATTCTTTACAAAAACAAAGTTGCAGCGCTTCTGGTCCTTCAAGCATTGGGGTCCATGGCAGAGACCATCACTCTAGTCCCATTAGCAAGGTTCCACAGTTCCACATGCACCTACTACAATGGCTTCTAACATCACAATGGTCTAGTCTAACCCATCCAATGAACTACCCCATATTGATCACCAGTCACTGTAAAAAAGACATCCTTGTGGACAGAGTCCGAGGAAATCCTATTAGGCCGTCCATTTGTCCCTCCTCATCCCAAGGCCATAGTGACCACAGATGGCGTGCAGGGGCATTATCTGGGAAGGATAGTCCAAGGCACTTGGTCTTTGATAGAGGCCAATGTGCATATCAGTGTCCTGGAGTTGAGGGTAATGCTTCTAGTGTTGCAGCCCTTTCAATCTGTCTTCTTCCTATGGACCATTGCGATCCAGTCAGACAAGTCTGTAGTCTGGTACATCAACAAACAAGGGGGATCCAAGTCCTACCCCCACCTGTGTCAAGAATCCCTGAGAGTGTGGCAATAGGCTATTTCCTCCAACCTCTTTCTGATAGCAATGCACATCCTGGGGAGTTTAAAGTGATTGTGGACAAACTGAGCAGATGCATTCTACTGCCTCATGAATGGTCTCTCAATCCCGTGATATTGAGGAGGATTTTTCATCGCTGGGGCCAGCTTTGCTGCTACCTTTTTGCATCACCCCAGAACAATAAATGCAAAAGCTACTTTGCCCTGATACCCCCTCAGGGGGAGTCACCAAGGGATGGATGCTGTTCTCCTTGATTGGCCCCCAGGTCTCCTGTATGCCTTTCACCCCTTCTCTCTAATCCCACTTTTTCTCAAGAAAGCAACCAGGTTGAGAAGCAAAGTGATCCTCATTGCACCCTACTGGTCTCGACAAATGTGCTCCCCTTCCTGTGGCCTCATCCAGTTCACCTTCCATGAATTCTGGACCCAATTCCAGACCTGCTGTCTCACCCTCCGGAAATGGTGCACCCCAACCTTCAAAATCTCAAGCTGACAGCTTGGTTCTTCCAATTCCACTAGTCACCAGGCATGAAGATATGCCTACTGCAAAAAATTCTGCTAGCTTCCCATAGACCATCCACCAAGGAACTCTACCTTAGTAAGTGGAGGAGATTTTCAAACTGGGGTTATAATAATGATCTTGACCCTTTGTTTGCTCCGGTGGGAAAAGTTCTAGAATTTCTAATCATTTTTTTGATCAAGGGACCTCAGCCTCTACCATTAATCCAATTAGCTGCCATTTGTAATTTCCATAATGGTTTTGGGGACCTTCCTCTAATTTCTTATAGACTTTGTAAAGTATTCCTCAAAAGAACTCTGCGCTTGAAGCCTCCATTTAAAGACCCCCTACTGCTGTGAGATCTGACTTTTGTTCTTCAGTGTTTGGTGCTTTCCCCTTTTGAGCCAGCAGCAACATGTGACCTAAAGTTTCTTTCATGGAAAACGCTCTTCTTCATAGCTATAACTTCAGCAAGATGAGTTTCTGAGATGCAGGCTTTATGCTCAAAATCCCTTTACTTAATTTTCCACAAGGATAGAGTTTCACTCAGACTAGTCCATCCTTCCTTCCAAAGGTAGTCTGAGTCCAACATTAATCAAACCATAGACTTGCCTGTTTTTTCCCCAATTTATCCAACAAAGGTGGGCATTGCCTACATTTGTTGGATGTTTACAGACAATTTCATTTCTATCTCAACAGAACTAAAGAATTTAGAAAATCAGAACAGTTTGTTTCCTTCTCCGGCCCAACTTTAGGGATGTCTGTTTCCAAAGTTATCTTGTCAGAATAGCTAAGAGATCGTATTACTTACGTATATAATAAAAATAATCTCAAGTTACGTGCGCCAGTGAGAGCGCATTCCACTAGATCAATGGCCACTTAAATTATTTTCCATTACAAGGCTTCCATGAAAGAAATATGTGTAGCGGCTTTCCGTAGAGCCAACCAGGATCTAAAGTAGCTGGGGACTCTGTCCCAAGAGTCAAGAATAGATGAAGATTGACAACATCAGATAAAGAAGTAATGTCTTACCATAACATTCCATCTGTGTTGTCAATCATCTGATGTTCTTCGTGTTTCACTGTTGCAGTCATTACATTTGGGTTATCTGCTTGCAGTAGCCCTCAGTCGGCTTGATTAACAAAGTCTTGGGTCCTGCGTTGGTTGCTGTCCCTTCTTCCATGACATCAGGTCGTCAGGGGTGTAAAACATGCAGTCAATGCCATTACATCAGTCTTTCTTGCCGTGTGGTGCCCGGAGCAGAAGCAGTTCGCAAGTGCTGGTCGGCCAACTTCTGAAATTTTCATTTTCGTGTTTCAGAACTGAAGTCTTCAACTAAAGCCAAGTACCCCGTTGGGGAAACTTTTTCTTGCTCCTTACCGATGTCAGTAAAATTTAATAATCACATTACTTGTGGAAAGCAAATACCTCATAAAGATTTTCATTCGTACTGTATTCCTTGCCTAGGCCCTGACCACGACGTACCTTGCTGTCGGTTTTGTGCTTTATTTAGTCAGCGCACTATCCATCGTCGGTATATTTTTGCCTCTAAATATTTCAGTTCTTGGTTTAATTATCAAGAAATGTCGTCAGTTAGCCATCCGACAACCGGGATTTAAAAAAAACGCAAAGATAACGACAGAGACATGCCACCGAGGTCCAAAACTGCCGACGACGCTTCTCCTAAGCCAGTCGCCAGTTCGCCGGTACTCAGTGAGGCGCTTTTGCAGCCCCTGATACCCACTAATTCTGATTCGCAGGCCTCTACTGAGACCCATTTGGAGTCCGGTATGCCACAAGATGCTTCATCTATGGAACCCACGGATGTCTCTACCTTGGATGGGTCCGGAGCTGCTGTGCAGGCACCGGCTTCTGAGGATGTATTCAGGCCTACGGACTTGCATATTAAACCAACACCTCCTTCTTCATTTAGGCCTAAATCTCGAACCATGCCTAAAAAACTGACGCCCAGGCTGAATGCTCAGGCCTCTATGCCTAAAAAAACAAATTATAAGAATGGCTGAAGATCTTGTAACTCTATTCAGGGGACGCCAACCTCACCCTTCTAAGAGACCTAGGACTGAAGTTGTTTATGAATCTTCTGACCAGGATTCTGATTTTTCTGTTTCTTCTGATGATCTGGATTTGCCCTTATCTACTTATGAGGATTCTGATGCAGAGGATTCTATTCCCTCTGCTTCCCCTTCAGAGGATTTTTCTTTTGGTGAAACCTTACATATGCTAAGGGAGCATTTCCACTGAGAAAGCCAGGATTTTTCTGATTCAAAAAAGAGGCTTAGGGATTTCTTACTCCTGCCTCAGCATAGGCCTTTAGCTATTCCTCCTGTACTAGACATTGTTGATGATGCTTTTTCAGAATCTAGTTTGGCACCTGATTCTTTGCCTCCTGCTCCCAGAAAACCTGGCAGATATTACAGGGTTCCTGATTCACACAAGTTCCTTTTTAAAAATCCTATTGCGGATCCAGAGACTATTTCATAGGGACCCAAGGGCATTAAGGCTTCTACTGCTAAAAATCCTACCCCTTTTGATACAGACTCCAGGGTGCTGGATAGATAGGGTAAGAAGGTTTACACTTCTGCAACCTTGGCCATTAGGGCTTTAAACTGCCAGTTTCATATGTTAAAGTATCAGCAATATGTTATTGGATTGCTTAAACAGAAACTGATGTTAATTCCTGACTGTGCGGAAAATAATTACAGGATTTAATGCATTCTGCTGAACAGGTTGGAAAACATACTTTGCAATGTAGATTTGATTCATTAGAGGCCTCTTGCAGGCTGCTGTTACTGGGTCTGTGCTCAGAAGGCATGCTTGGTTTAAAAAGCAATCTGCCTGATCATGTTAAAGCTAAATTGTTGGATGCTCCCTTAAATCAGGACCGCCTGTTTGGCAACAAGGCTGAGGAAGTTCTTAAAAAGATGGAAGATAAAGCTAAATCTATGCAAACTGTTAAAGCTTTCTTACAATTTCAGCCTCCTATATTTAGTAGGCATTGGCCCTCTAAGAATTGGTCCTTTCCAGCCCCTTCCAGGTCTTCTCAAGCCAAACCCAGGTACAGCAGAAACCCCAGGTTTCAGTCCCGGGGACACACAAGACAAATCAGGGGGGGTTTCTGCACCCAAATCAGAGAGTAGTAAGACTCCCCCCTCTGGAAAACTGTTTCAATGACTTGCTTTTAAAACTTCCAAGCACTTCCCAACTGAATGCTCCTTTAGGCAGAAAGATTGGTTTTCAGGCCAAAAACTGGGAACTCATTACCCAGGACAGATGGGTTTTAAATATAGTGTCCCAGGGATACAGATTTCACTTCCACACCTTACCAACACCAAGCAGGTTGCCAGATCTACCCCCCAAATCAGTGGGCAGAGGCCCAAAATCAAGTACTCTAGCCCTCATGCTTAAGAGAGAGAGATTTAGTTGGTACCAAAAGAGGAAAAGGGACAAGGTTTCTATTCAAGACTTTTTCTGGTACCCAGAAAAGGCAATACATGGCATCCTATCCTGGACCTTTCTACTCTAAATACCTTTCTGGTGATTCCAAAATTCAAGATGCTGACTCTTCACCAGCTGCTACCTATGCTAGGCAAAGATGCATGGTTGGCAACACTAGACTTAAGAGAAGCATACCTGCACATCCCTGTCAGGGAGACTTGCAGAAGATACCTACGCTTCAAAGCAGGCGACATGCATTTTCAGTTCTCTGCACTGCCCTTTGGCTTATCTACTGCGCCCAGGGTATTCACAAAGTGCCTAGCTCCAGCCATTGCATTCTGCAGGCAAAGAAATATTAAAATATATCCATACCTGGACGATTGTCTAATTCAGGCAGAAAGCCAGGACATACTTTTGAATCATCTGGCCTTTGTTCAAAGGGTACTGACTTGTCTGGGGTACACCATAAGCAAAAAGAAATCACACCTGGTACCCTGTCAACGAATTATATTCCTGGGAGCAAGCTTGAATACAACTTCCCAGATGGCTTTCCTCACGCCAGAGAAACAGACTCATTTGACAACCTACTTCAAACAAGTGGCCACAAAAACCCAGTTATCTGCAAGGCAAATACTGCAGGCCTTGGGATTCATGGCCTCCTGCATTCTTCTAATTCCATGTGCAATGCTGCATATAAGGAAACTGCAGTGGTATCTCAAAAGCCTATGGTGTCAACATTCACAGGATCTAGAAGCTATGATTCCTATCATACCTTGTCTATGCCTAGAGTTCCTTTGGTGGGCAGAGGCCTGCCACCAAAACAAGGGACTACCATTCACACTACCCCCTGCCACCCAAACCTTAACAACAGATGCATCAGACTATGCATGAGGGGCTCACCTAGCAGGGAAGTGCATTCAGGGCAAATGGAACCCAAGTCAAATGCACCTACACATAAATCAAAAGGAAATGTTAGCTGTACAGAATGCTCTGACAGCCTTCAAGGACCACATTCTTCCAGGACAACTAATGGTAAGGACGGACAACACCACGGTCATGTGGTACATAAACAAGCAGGGGGGTACACATTCTTACCCCTTCTGCAGACTAACCATGGCATTGTGGAACATAGCCTTGAGCTACCAAGTGAATCTACAAGCTCAATTCCTGCCAGGAAAACTAAATACACTAGCAGATGGACTAAGCAGAAACCTCATGGACCCACACGAGTGGAAACTGGAACCAAGGATTTTCAACATGTTGGGAAGCCCAGAGATAGACCTGTTTGCCTCCCCCCAGAACGATCAGTTGGGCAAATTTTTCACAAGGATTCCCCACAAACTAGCTCAGAAAGTGGATGCTCTATCCTTCAGCTGGAAAAACCTATCAGTTTATGCTTTTCCTCCTCTGCCGCTGCTCTCCAAGCTACTACTAAAGATCAAACAGGACAAGCCAAGGACAATTTTAATTGCACCAGACTAGCCACGCCAACACTGGTACCCCCTGCAGCGCAGTGTGTCACGCTTGGCCCCATGGCACCTGCCTCAGACTTCTTCCCTGTTGTCTCAGCAGGAGAACCAGATTCTGCACCCTCAGCTGCAAACCCTGAACCTAGCAGCCTGGCTAATCACCTAATCTCTCCTTTACCACCCCTCAGTAAATCAGTGATGGTATCATTTTAGAGGCTAGGAGGCCTAGTACTAGAAAATCTTATGCTGCAAAATGGAAAAGATTTTGTACCTGGAACCAGTCTCAAGGGATGAGCGCAGCATTGCCCAAGTTACCTCAGATTCTACAATATTTGACTGAAATGCTTCATAAGGGCTTGTCCTTTTCCTCCATCAAAATTCATGCCTCAGCCATTTCAGCTCATTATAGCACAGAGCCTCCCCTCTTCTCTCACCCACTGCTCAAGCAGTTCCTCAGAGGGCCAAAAATTTAACGCCACAGAGGAGAGCTCCAACTCCAGCCTGGGACCTTAACTTTGTCTTGGAGAAACTCACTCTTCCTCCTTTCGAGCCAGCTGCTACTGCAGATTTAAAGTTCCTTTCCTGAAAAACAGCTTTCTTTTTAGCAATCACTTCTGCAAGAAGGGTATCCGAGTTACAGGCCCTTTTGGCAGTGGAGACTTTCATCATCTTTCATCCGGACAGGGTGTCCCTCAGAACCAATCCCTCCTTCATGCCCAAGGTGGTATCCAGTGTGGCTCTTAATCAGTCCATTCGTTTGCCAACCTTCTTTCCTAACCCACAGAACAAAGAGGAACGGATATTGCACTCCTTAGATGTGCTCAGACAACTTAGATTCTACTTGGACAAGACTAAACCTCAAAGGAAATCTGATCAACTGCTGGTGGCATTTACTGCAGGGACAGAGGGGAAAGCTATTTCAAAGCAAACCATTTCAAAATGGATAGGCCACTGCATTCATTTCTGCTATAAGCACCATGGAAAACCCATCCCACAGGGCATCAGACCCCATTTAACCAGGGCTGCATCTACCTCTACAGCCTTTCTCAGGGGCGTCCCTACAAGGGACATCCTAGAAGCTGCTACTTGGAGTTCTGTACATACTTTCACCAAGCATTATCATTTGCCAATTTTCTCTAAATCTAAATTTTGTCACTGCAGTCTTGCAGGGCCTTATAGCTGGTCCTAATTCTATTTAAATTCCTCCTCCCATCCTTAGCTTTGGGAATCTACCCAAATGTAATGACTGCAACAGTGAAACATGAAGAACGGTGAGCAGCCTGTCGGGTGCTAGGATCTGCCACATAACACAAGCACTCAGGTCACTCCAAGGCAAGTACAAATATGACTCAGTCATTGTCCATGCTGGTGTGAATGACCTGAGACGTACCTCCCTGGACTACATGAAAAGAGACATAAAGGAGCTCTCTGAGCATGTAGCCCAGGCCGGTATGACCCTGACCTTGAGTAGCATCTAACCCTCACCAAGAATGATGTCACAATATGAAGACAAGATGATCAATTTCAACAATTGGCTTAAGTACTGGTGTCATTCAAAGGGGATCCAATGCCTGTCAGCTTGGGATGATATGCTCGACAAGCCACGATGCTTCGCTAGGGACGACTTGCACCTGTCACCCCTGGGCTTTCGGATATTGGCAAAGGCTCTTGCTACCCCCATAGTGCCTTTTTTAGGCAAGGCTCAAAAGACAAACCCACCTCCATAGGTATCACAAGGAATAAGAAACTAAGAGTAATGCTACTCAGCCAGAAGTCTAAACCTCAAGATGCACGCTTCGAAACTCTCCTTAGCATGGAGAACATCGATATCTGTGCAGTAACAGAAACCTGGTTCAGGGCTCCGAGAGCACCCCAGCACTACCAGGTTATACCTCATACCATGCTTTTCGCCCCAAAACTTGGACCGAACCACAAAAGGAGGGGAGTATCGATATTCATCAAAGATACCCACCTCCAGGTTGGTGGCAAAGCAAAGCACGAAGCATCAGAGACTATCCATGTGCAACTAACAGTGGGTAAAACTGCCTTCCAGTTTATAGCCTGCTACAGACCACCCTCCCAAACCCAGGAACCCCACTCGGCCTTCCTGAGAACACTGGAAAATATGAAGGTCTCTCCAAACACCATTATATTGGGCAACTTCAACTACCCAAACATAGACTGGGAGCATTACTCTAGCTCCAACACCCTAGCCCAAAGGTTCCTAGAATTTATAAACTCAAATGCTATGGAACAACTTGTTACCACTCCCACAAGAGGGGAAAACATACTGGACCTGATCATCACCAACATGGGGACTCTATGCTCCAGACCAGAAGTGTATCCCTCACTGGTAAGATCAGACCATAAACTAATCTCACTGGATATTCACATCCCAACCCCACCCCTGCCCAGAAAACCACAGTGAAAACTTCTCTAAAGCAAATTTTACACTCCTCAAAACTGAGGTGGAATCCTTCAAAGCCCCGGGCCTGTGGAAAATACAGCCCAGACCGCAGAATCCTTTATAAACGCATTCTATGAACACCTTCAGGAATGCATGGATCATGCGATCCCAAATAAAACCAAGACCCAATCCTCCAAAGGCAGGCGTCCTGTCTGGTGGACCCCAGCCATAAACAAACTATACAATAGAAGGAGGAAGCTACTAAATGATAAAGCAAAATCCCAAAAGGGAAGGCATCACTGATCAGTATTAGCAAAAACTACGGGCACACATAAAATTGTCTAAGGCCAGCTTGAGAGAAAAATTGCACAGGACACTAAGGATAATCACAAGGCTTTCTTTAGTTATGTTAGAAACCTGGGTGGTAATTCCCAGATATGCTCAGAATTAGTCCAAAATGACAAAAATACACCGAACCCACAGACATTGGCAACATCCTAGCTGACAGGTTCAGCGCAAACTTCTCCCCTCCCACCAAAGGGCAAATATCTATCCCAGCAGAGTGCTGCCCCTGACATCTCAGATGCTCAGGTAAGAGCCGCCCTCTCCAAAGCAAAAACACAGCATCAATGGGACCAGATGGTGTCCCGGGCTCGTCCTACATGAACTCTAAGAAGAGCTAAACCCAAACATAAAACTACTGTTCAATCTCAGCCTTACTATAGGATATGTGCCCAAAGAGTGGCGTGCAGCAACAGTGGTCCCTCTCCATAAAGGTGGTGCGTCAGCGGATCCTGGAAACTATCGCCCCATAAGCCTGACTAGCTTGGTCTGCAAAGCTATGGAAAGGATCATCATGGACCTCATAAATAAAGATATTGGGGACCTACAAACAATGGATCCTACCCAGTTCGGCTTTGTTAAGGGCAGATCCTGCCTCTTAAACCTGGTTGATTTCTTTGAAACAGTCACCAAGGCCATTGACGAGGGAAGGTGGTCCACACAGCCTACCTGGACCTGCCAAAGCCTTCGATGCAATACCCACTCGGGCATTATAGATAAGCTCACCAGCTTAAATATAAACCCCTATGTCACTAGATGGATTGCAAACTGGCTCAAGGACAGAACCCACATGGTTAGAATTGCTGGAGCCATGTCAGACTCCAAACCAGTTACAAGTGGTGTCCCACAAGGCTCAGTCCTGGGACCTCTCTTGTTCGGTATATATTTCTCGGAGGTACAGGCCAACACGGAAGGACTGTGGCTGACCAAGTTCGGAGATGACTGCAAACTGGGTGCCATAATCGACTCTCCAGCCGACTCAGGCATCCTTCAAAAGGGCCTCATAGAAACAGACAACTGGTGCCAGTGCCATGGCCTCAAGCTAAATGCCAAAAAGTGTATAGTCATTCCCTTTGGCAAAAACAAAGTGCCCACAAATTACCACATAGGTGGAAATCCATTAAGTACAGAAGAAGTAATTAGGGACCTAGGGACCCAAGTTGATAGCAATCTCTCATTTGACAACCACGTGGCCAAAGTGGTTAGAAAAACATTTTATATAGCCCACCTAATCATGAAGGGATTCACATCTAGATCAGGGGAGGTCATCGTGCCTCTTTACTCATCCCTCATCAGGCCCATAATTGAGTACAATGCCCTTTTTGGGATGTACCTTACCAGACACCTGCAGCAACTGGAAAGACCCCAAAAGTACCTCACCAAGAGGATCAAAGGGCTCAAACAGATGCCATATGCTGCCGGTTAAAGAAACTCCAGCTCTACTCAGTGGCATACCGCCTGTTCAGAGGCGATCTGTGCCTGACGTATAAAGCCATGTCCAACCCAGAATTAATGGACATGCTGCACCTCAGAAAATCCAAATCCCATCGAGCTACGCGCTCGAGAGACTTGAACCTCAGCACTGAAATAAATAGGACATGCTGGAGGGACAGATTCATAACCCAGAGGCTCCCTTCACTCTGGAATAAAATCCCAGTCCAGGTTAGGCAGAGTCCCTCATTGACTCTCTTCAAGAGGAATCTTGATGAGTGGATGGAAGATCGTAGGTTTACCCCGGGTATCACTTCTGTGTCACTGTTAGATAGAGGCACAGTATACTAACCTCGAAAAAGGGCATAGCAAAATAAATTTAAAATGGGTGGCGAAAGCCAAACACATTCTGGCTAGGCTTATAAATGCCCTAGGGCAGATAGCCTAGTATGAACCTATGAACATAGTACAGTTGTGTACACTTACCATAAATGTAGATGTTCGAGTGTATTCACTGTTGCAGTCCTGGTTACCCTCCCTTCAGCCCCCTTTCTTCTTTTGGCTATACCTCTACTGTCACTTGCTATGCTCAGAAAGCTTTTTGGTGTATTTGCTTTTTTGTTGGAGGTATATCCCTGTATTATAGATTTAATTGCTTCCCATTAGGGAGGCACCTCACATCTGGGGCAAGAAAAACTGATGTAATGGTGTTGGCTGCATGTTTTATACCCCTGATGACTTGACGTCATGGAAGAAGGGACAGCAATCGACACAGGACCCAAGACTTTGTTAATCAGGCCGACTGAGGGCTACTGCAAGCAGATAACCCAAATGTAATGACTGCAACAGTGAATACACTCAAACATCTACATTTATGGTAAGTGTACACAACTGTACTTTTTCTGCACTTCCCTTTGAATTATCTACTGTGTTCAGAGTATTCACAAAATGGCTGGCTCCAGCCATTGCATACTGCAGGCAGAGAAATATCCAAATTTACCCGTACTGGACGACTGCCAGATTCAGGTGGACAGTCAGCAATTGCTGCTGCAGCACCTGACATTTGTGAAAAACCTTCTCACTTCCTTGGGGTACACCATCAAAGAAAAGAAATCAAAACTGGTACTCAGTCAAAAGATTGTATTCCTGGGCGCAAGCTTAGACACAACTTCACAGATGGCATTCCTCACCTCAGAAAAACAAGTCTGTCTGACAGACTACTTCAAACAAATGGCTACCAGAACCCAGCTATCTGTAAGAAAAATACTGCAAGCCCTAGAGTTCATGGCCTCATGCATACTGCTGATTCCATATACAAGACTTTATATGAGGAAACTCCAATGATACTTAAAAAGTCTTTGGTGCCAACATTCTCAGGACCTGGAAGCAGTCATTCCTATCATACCCTAAGGACAGAGTTCCTCTGGTGGGCAGAAGCATGCAACCACAACAAGGGACTGCTATTTACTCAACCCCAAGCCGCCCAGACCCTAACCACAGACTCATCAGACTATGCCTGGTGTGCACACATGGACGGAATATGTATTCAGGGCCACTGGAGCCCAAGTCAAATTCATCTGCACATCAACCAAAAAGAGATGCTAGCTGTACAGAATGCCCTGATAGCTTTCAGATCCCTAATCTTTCCAGGACAACTGCTAATAAAAACAGACAACACCACAGTTATGTGGTACATCAACAAGCAGGGGGGAACCCATTCCTACCCACTGTGCAGGCTAGCCATGGCCCTGTGGAACATGGCCTTGAACTTTCAAGTCCATCTGCAAGCTCAATTCCTGCCAGGCAAACAAAACCTACTGGCAGATGACTTAAGCAGAAATCTCTTAGACCCACACGAGTGGCAATTGGAGCACAGCACCTTCAACCTTCTGATCCAGAAATGGGGGACCCCAGAGGTGGATCTCTTTGCCTCCCCTACAACCACCAGCACAGCAAATTCTGCACCAGGAATCCTCACAGCAGGACCTGGAAATTGGATGCCCTATCTTTTCAATGGGTAAATCTCTCAAATCTATGCCTTTCCCCCTCTGCCCCTCCTTTCAAGAGTATTACTGAAGATAAAACAGGACAGACCAAGGACAATTCTGACTGCCCCAGACTGGCCACTCCAGCACTGGTACCCCCGCCTGCGCAGCCTGACATCGGTGCCACCCTGGCACCTACACCAGAATCCAACCCTCCTCTCTCAGCAGGAGGAACATATTCTGCATCCACAACTGCAAACCCTAAATCTTGCAGCCTGGCTTATTCCTTGAATTCTCCCCCAGCGACCTTAAGCAAACAGGTGCTGGATGTCATTCTTGAAGCCAGAAGACCCAGTACAAGAAAATCCTATGCTAAGTGGAAAAGGTTCTGCTCATGGATTCAATCTAAGGGCGAGGACACAACACAGCCCTCTCTGCCTCTTATCCTGTATCCTCAGTCATTTCTGCTCATTACAACACTGAGTCACCTCTCTTCTCGCACC